>NC_046161.1:49736929-49889111 GCF_011064425.1 Rattus rattus | reverse complement strand
AACCGAAAACTTTTAAAGTAACAGCCAACCTTTGCTAACATTATAATGATATTATGCCATTATAAACCCAGCTTCTATTTAAGCCAACTGTTTAGAGTTGCATTTTCAATTTTCTTGAAAAGTCAGTTTAAATAATAGTAAATTATCTGTATCTCACAGTTGCTACCAAGTTGTGTATGAATGACTTAATTAGGGTGTTTGTCATTTATACACTCTGGTGTAAGATTTGAATCTTCAAATTTTCATAAATAAAATGCATTTCAGGAAATACAAAATTGACTGAGAAAATGAAGAAACAGAATAGATTTATGTACTAACTTACCTTTTGCAAACACACACACACACACACACACACACAGGCATTTGGGATTTAGGTATTGTTTCTATGTTTGTGTGGCACATTAATAACAGCTACTTTCTAAAGGACTTTCAGACATTTAGGAAGAATGTATGATACCCATTAATTACCTTTACACTTCCTAATTAATTCTGTTTCTTGGGAACAACCTTTGTGTTTTGCATGTTTTCATAGGGGCCTGTTAATGAATGAGGAAGGGAAGTCTAAAAATCAGAGATGTGTAGATTCTATTCCAAATTACTTCTAACCTGGGGTTTAAGAATTTGCAGTTTGCAGTACTTTTATTGAGTTATAATAGATTTTAGTGGTCTTTTCATGGTTCATGTGCACAAATCGATGAAATTTTACTTGTGCTTATTCTTCTGAAACCATCACTGTAAACAAGACCCTCCACACAGTGAGGGCTGCCCACAGTTCTTACGTTCCTCTCCACAGCCGTCCTTCTAGCCTTGCCTTTCTCTCCTTCCTGGTCCACTGTATCCTCCTCTCCTGCCTTTCCCTATGTTGAAGTTTGTGTTTTCAGAATTTTATATAAATACAGTCACATGTTCTTTGTTTGCCACCTTTCAGCAGCATAGTTGTTTCTAGGTTCATCCATGAAGTATGTGTAATCAGTCGTCTGTTGCTTTTTCAGCTTCAGTGGTAGCTTGTTTTGTACATACAACACAACGTTTGCTCATTCATTTGATTAGAGATACCCAAGGCACTTGAAGTTTTTATTTCTCATGGTTAAAAATCACATGAATATTTTTGTATATTTCTTAATATGATGTTCCAAGGGTAGAGGCCTGCATCTTGTGCATTCTAGGCAAATGTTCTGCCACTGAGCCAGATCCTCAGTCCTCTGTATGTATCTGTGTGAACCTGTGTTTTCATTTTACTTTCGATTTTGTTGATATTATCCTGTGACTTATTTTATGTTATTTTAATAATAAGATTATTATTATAGGTGACTTATTCTGTCTGCACACTTTTATCTCTTTAGAGAACAGTGCTGACCTCTCAATATATCTATGATTTTTTTTAAAGGAAGACAGGATTTATTCTAGCTGGCAGAGGTTTTACAGTTTATCATGGAGGCATTACTGTGTGATTGGCTAAATATTCAGTTGGGAATCACAGAAGAGAGTGGGAGCAGGGTGGGGTCATAAAAGCTCAAGGCTCCCCCTTCACTGATCCACTTCCCTTAGCAAGACTCCACTTTGAAAGCATATTCAACTTCTCAAATAGTACTGCCACCTGGGGACCAAATGCTCAAAGACATGATTGTGTGCTGAATACTTCACACTCAAATATAAAAGACTGTAAATTCTTTGAAAGCAGGGCTCCTCTACGTGGTAGTCCCATACATATCTAGTGCCCATCATGCTTCCCACACATAGTTTTCATATGGATTTTGACTCTGTTAGGTTGGTAACGTATGTGGGAACTAGTGAAATGATTTTTATGAATGAGTATATATTTATCTTTTGGCTAATTTCGGAAACTTTTGAGAGTAAATGTTTATTTTATTTGTTTGTATACTATAGAATATATACATTTTTGAATAATTATCAGTCATGCCTTTTATTCCTGTTGTGTACTGTGTATACATACCACAGCAAGACCTTGCACATTGATAAACCTTTTTTTTTTTTTTTTTTTTTTTTGGTTCTTTTTTCGGAGCTGGGGACCGAACCCAGGGCCTTGTGCTTCCTAGGCAAGCGCTCTACCACTGAGCTAAATCCCCCAACCCCGATAAACCTTTTCTATGGAGTAGCCTTTCCAAGATTATTATCTTGGAAATTTTCTTTTAAGAAAAGTTTAGGCTCTTTCCCATATTCAATTAGGCTCTTCTATTAGATTCAATGTATATCTGGCTTTATGTTGAGGTCCTCGATCCACTTGGACTTGATCTTTGTGCAGAGTGATAAATATGATGTTTTCATTCTCCTACATACAGACTGCCAGTTAGACTAGCGCCTTTTATTGAAGATGCTTTCTTTTTTTTCCCACTGTATGTTTTTGGCCTCTTTGTCAAAGATCAGCTATCCACAGGTGTGTGGGTGTACTTTTGGGTCTTTGATTCTATTCCATTTATTGACCTGTCTGTTTCTGCACCAATACCATGTGGTTTTTATCACTATTGCTTTGTAGGACAGCTTGAAGTCAGAGATGATGATTCTCCTGGAAGTTCTTTTATTGTTGAGAATTGTTTTTACTATTATAGGATTTTTGTTTTTCCATATGAAGAATATGGAATTATGAGAATTGCTCTCTTCATTTCTGGTGAAGAATTGTGTTAGAATTCTGATAGTAATTGCTTTAAATCTGTAGGTTGCTTTTGGTAAGATGGCCATTTTCACTATGTTAATCCTACCAATACAGGAGCATGGGACGTCTTTCCATCTTCTGAGGTCTTTGATTTCTTTTTTCAGAGATTTATAGTTCTTATACAGGTCTTTCACTTGCTTTGTTAGAGTTGATTGAGTTGTAATTTATAGAACATAATTTGTCCACTTAAATGGATCCATGTAAATCCATTGAGAATGAAATGTTCTTAAAAATATATTTACACAATTATTTATCCATTACCATAATAGAAGATAGTATGCCATTCCCCCATAAGAGACACTGAGTATCATTCCGAGCCTACTAACTTGCCTTCTCTGTACTTTTGCCTGTTTTGGACATCAGAGGACTAGAATACAGTATTAGCCTATTTTACTGATTTTTACTAATTATTTATGAATGTTTATGTCCAAATAATATTCTATTGTATGAATATACAATCCTGTACTCTTCTGTTCTTCAGTTGTATATTTAGGCTGCTTTTATTGTTTGCTATTAGCTATTCTGAGTAACTCTGCTTAAGTATCTGCATACATGTTTTATGTCTATATATATTTTGACTTCTTCTGTATACATAAATAGGACTTGTAAATCCGATGGACCATATAAACTGAAGCATAACCATTTGAAGAACTGTCAGGGTGTTTTCTAAAGAAGTTACACAGTTTTTGTTCTTAGGTCTCTTTTATTTTATAGCTCAGGCTTTGTCTCATGTCGTTTGAAACTCTTTAAGTTCATTAGGTGTTAAGAGACTTACATTCATGATACTTTGTTCCTTTATGAAGTGACCTTCTTTGTTCCTGGTGATAGTTTTTGCTGTGAAATCTGCCTTTGATATGACTATCTCATTTTTTTATTTTTTGAAGTTAAAATATAATTGCATAATTTCCCCCTTACCTTTACTTTTTACAGCTCTTTTCCCACTTGCTCCCCATCTCAGGTTTTTCTTTGTCTTTATTATTTATTTACTTTTTAAATCTTTTAATCTATATTTTTATATTTCTCATTTGAAATACAGCCGGGCCTTGCTTTTGATCTAGTTTGATATTCTCTGCTGGGTGATTGGTGATGTTTAGACTATGTACATGTCATGTGATTTGTTTACAGTTATCATCTTACTATTTGTGTTCCCTTTGGCTTGTATTATATTGTTCCGTCCTTTGCTTTGTAAAGTTCTGTTTTATGTCCTGTGTTGGTTGATTAAGCATAAATCTTCATTTCTTTGTTTTAGTTGTTGCTTTAGTGTATATAGTATAAATCTTGAGTTGCTCATAGGATTCATTAATGGATAATTCTCAGGCAAATTATTTAATTATAAATATTTTTAGGTCACAGATCATCTTCAAAAATATAAAATTATGTCTAGCCTACATTCTTATTATGTTCCATTTCTTTCCTTTTACACTCCAGATTTTTATTCCCCTCCCAGTCAACCCCCCCCCAGGGTTCCACATCCCATACTTCCTCCCCACCCCACCCCCATCTCCACAAAGATGCCCCCCAACTAGACCTCTAAACTTCCTGGGGCCTCCAGTCTCTTGAGGGTCAGGTGCATGTTCTCTGACTGAAGCCAGACCCAGGAGTCCTCTGCTGTAGATGTGTTGGAGGCTTCATCTCAGCTGGTGTGTGCTGCCTGGCTTGTGAGCCAGTGTCTGAGAGATATTGGGGGTCCAGGTTAATTGAGACTACAGGGTTGCCCTCCTTCTCAGCTTCCTCCAGCTTTTCCCTATTTCAACCAGAGGGGTCACCAGCTTCTGTTCATTGGTTGGGTGCAAATATCTGCATCTGACTCTTTCAGTTGCTTGTTGGGTCTTTTGGAGAGCAGTCCATAGCATAGTATCCTTGTATCATTTTTAAGGAAAATATTTGATCTTCACCTGCTTTTAATTGGGCATTCAGGTAAAATTTGCACTTCCTCCTGGATATTATCTGTTATTTACAAACTTGACAATTTGTCATGTAGAACAGTCTGGTAAAGAAGGTTAGACATGGATTATTGTTGGAGTTCATGGAGCAATAATTAAGGCCTTGACTTCATGCACCTTGTAAATCATAGTGCTAACAAATACTTGAACCAGTTTTTCTGATACTATTTGTGTGTGTGTGTGTGTGTGTGTGTGTGTGTGTGTGTATGCGCATGTGTGTGTATGTATAGCTAGTTTATGATTAGCATAGAAAGAAAGAAAATCTTTATTAATGTTTCATGATTCTACTCTTTTTTCTTAAAAATAAAGTCCATGGCAGAAGTTCTCGCTAAAAAGGAGGAGCTGGCAGATCGTCTAGAAAAGGCCAATGAGGAAGCCATCGCCAGTGCTATTGCTGAAGAAGAACAGTTAACCAGAGAAATTGAAGCTGAAGAAAATAATGACATTAACATCGAGACGGACAATGACAGTGACTTTTCTGTGAGCTTTTTAATGTTTTGCATCTTGAGTAATGGTCACGGTTGCTGTGGTGGCTTAGAGAACAAGTGGTAGCAAACCTTTCTTTTAGCATCACTGATCACAGAGTACTTTCATAAGGATGCACGCGATGAGTAGGATGTTGTCATTGTCCTTTTACAGATCAAGAAATCTTATCTGTCAGAAAGGAAGGACCCAGTATTCTTCAGACTGATTTCTAGGGTCTGAAGAAAGTATTATTCTAGTTTTGTCTCACTAATGAGTAGAGAATGATGAATTGCTTTGTTGCTAAGTACTCAGGGTACACATGTTAATGGAGGAGACTAAAACAACCATAAGTTTTATATTTCATTTCTTGCTATTAATTACTATCAAGTAATTTTGAATCCCAGTGTATGCTTTGTGTAAGACTATTTTACATGTTTTGAATATGATTCATTAGTTCCTGTGAATGGCTACTGAACTTTTTTTTTTTTTTTTTTTTTCGGAGCTGGGGACCAACCCAGGGCCTTGCGCTTCCCTAGGCAAGCGCTCTACCACTGAGCTAAATCCCCAACCCCGGCTACTGAACTCTTACAGTAACGAGTCTTAGTATTTTAGCATGGAAACGACTGTATAAGAGGTATAGTTTGGCTTCTATTTGTTTGGTTCAGTGAAGTTTATTGGAGATAGGAGAGTTTTATATACAGTTCATTTTTAAGTTTATAATGTTATGTGCAAAAATAAGTTTTTTTTTTTTTTTGGTGTGTGTGTGTTTTATTACATTCTAGGCCAGTATGGGCAGTGGGAGTCTATCTTTCTGTGGTATGTCTCTGGACTGGAATGATGTTCTCGCAGATTATGAAGGTATTGTGTGTATAATGTCTTTTGGTTTATAGGCACAGTGGGAGATACTAGATCATCTTATATGCAGTTTTAAGTAAAAATAATTTGAGGTAGAAATGATTTTAAAAGTCTTTTTCCGGTTGGGGATTTAGCTCAGTGGTAGAGCGCTTGCCTAGCAAGCACAAAGCCCTAGGTTGGTCCCCAGCTCCGAAAAAAAAAAAAAAAAAAAAAAAAAAGTCTTTTTCCTGTGGAGATGGCTCAGTCTATAAAGTGCTTACCTTATAAGCATGAGGCCTGGAAGTAGTCCCCAAACTTGAAGTACATATGCTAGCCATGGTTATGTGTGCCTATGGATCCAACACTGGGAAGTGGAACCAGGCACATTTCTGGGGCTTGCTGGCTAGCAGCATAGCCTAATTGGTGAACTCTAGGCCAATGAGAAGACCAGTGTTAGAAGACAGGGTTTCTGAGAATGACACCCAAGATTGTCTTCTAGTCCCCACATAAAAATATATACATGGGCATTTAAAAAAATTCTCAAAGACCAGATATAGGTGTCTCCTGAGAGACACAGCCAGAGCATGTCAAAAACAGAGGTGAATGCTAGCAGCAAACCACTGAACTGAGAACAGGACCCCTGTTGGAGGAATTAGAGAAAGGATTGAAAGAGCTGAAGGGTCTTGAGACCCCATATGAACAACAATACCAACCAACCAGAGCTCCTAGGGACTAAATTACTACCTAAAGACTACACATGGACAGTCCTGTGGCTCCAGATGCATATGTAGCAGAGGATGGCCTTGTTGGGCACCAATGGGAGGAGAAGCCCTTGGTCCTGCTAAGGTTGGACCCCCAGTGTAGGGGAATATCTGGGGTGGGTGGTGGATGGGGAGGGGAACACCCTTATAGAAGAAGAGGAGGAGGATGGGATAGGGGGCTTATGTCCAGGAAAATGGGAAAGGGAAATTTGAAATGTAAATAAAAAAAAATCCAGTAAAAAATTCTCAAATGTTACCTTTAAAGAAATACATGGCTAAATAATAACTGTTTTCCCATTTTATTTTATTGTCCTTTGTCAGCTCGTGAATCATGGCGTCAGAATACATCCTGGGGGGATATTGTAGAAGAGGAGCCTGCTAGACTTCCAGGGCATGGAATTCACATGCATGAAAAACTTTCTTCACCGTCTCGTAAAAGGTCTGATGTTTGAAAATTTACTTGAAATGATTGATAGTAAGAAATCTTGATTCCATCTTTGGCATCTTCTATCAGGACATTCCATATCTATCAAAAATGACAGGTACTGAGGAGAAATGATCTTGTATACATTGAGACATTTGGAGTCCACAGAACCCTGGTTTTAGCCTTGTCATATGAATATGTGTGCTTCTTGTTCATTTGTGCATATTAATAGGACAATTGCAGAATCTAAGAAGAAATATGAAGAAAAACACATGAAAGCTCAACAATTAAGGGAAAAGCTACGTGAAGAGAAATCACTAAAGCTTCAAAAGTTGTTAGAAAGGGTGAGTGTTTACATTTTTAAAAATAAAATGACAATCATAAGTTGGTGGATTTTCTGTTGTTGTTGTTGTTCCGAGACTAATGGTCATAAAGATACATGTGGTAGAAAATGAAGACAGTGTTCCAGGCTGCTGGTTTGTTTTTTTTCTTTTTTTAAAGACTTTGTCTTTCCTAAACTGTCTAGTACATGGATACTTTACAAGGTATTTTTTAAAGGTATACTTTTTTTTTTTTTTGCCAGCTTCTTTGGATAGGCCTGTCCAAAATACAGAATTACTTGCTAGGAGAGTTTTGAAGTTGAAATTATTAGGCTTGTTTTGTGTACCTGCTTGTGGGGCTAGCCCTGCTCCCTTCTCTGGTTTAGATTTTTGCTACTGTAAGTGAAGCTGTGGCCATCTCCCTTAGCCTCAGAGGCATAAGCGCTCAGTTGTCACTGGATATGTGTATGCCACCAGCACTGTAGTTTGTGTAAGTAAACTCATCCTGTCACATGTGTACTCAAGCCAGATCCCATAGCTGAGTGTGCCACTTGCCCAAACTGTGGCCCCTACTATTTCCTGCCCTGGCACTTACACACTGGCACGTGCACTGCTCAGTACAGATGTACTTTTGTGGAGGACAGCATCCTGCTCGGGTACTGCAAATACCCAGGATCTTTTGTACCTGGTAAACACTGGTACTTATTGATATTGATGTTACTTGTGCCTGTCCTTAGACGGCCATGCTACACTGTATGTAGTGTATGTACTCTGTGCTTTGTGCATCAGAATATGTTTCTTTTTGTTATCCCCATTATTGCTTCTAAACCTGCTTCTCTGGGTGGTACTAGTCCCCTACCGAAACCAGCTATTATACTTGGGAAATGACTACTTTTAAAAAACAACCAGACAGCAATGCAGAGACAAAAGGAACCCCCAAATTAGGAAACCCTAACTGCATCACAGGAACATAATAAAACCCTAGCACCTGAGTCAAACCCTTGAAAATCTACAGGGGTTTTTTGACAAAGTTTTCAAAATAATTTCTCTATGGAAGTCTGTTGAAGTTATGAAGGATAGTGCTATCATTAAAATCTTATGACTATAAGTCCTTCTTTTGAAATGTAAACAAGACGTCTCTCTGAGACACTTGGAAAGTTCACATGATGCCATTAGCTTCATGAATACACAAGCAGGCAACACTGGAGCACAGGAATGTCAGGAACTTCTCCGCCTTAGCAGCTGTCCCTGTCCTCATCTTTCACCTGAGATGCCGCTTTCTGCTGTAACCAAGGAGCCAGCTGCTTTTTTTGAAGAAACTGACAGTATGAAATGTCAAGGAAATGAGACACTATTCATAGTAGTGACCATATCAGGAAACATTTTAAAAATGCAAATATAGCTAAAGTAGGACAATAAAACTGAATTATTATGAGACATGGATTATAAAAGCTAGCCCAGGGCAAGTTGTGGAGACACAGTTTGAATTTTACAACTGTTGGAACTTGGTGTTAAGTAGTACATAGGAGACTTTGGTTGAATTTGGAGTAAAATTCAAGAAATTAGAAACAACTATACAGAAGAACTCATACCAATACTGTCCAAACGATTCCACAAAGTTGAAACAGATGGAGCCCTATGAAATTCTTTCTATGAAACCACAATTACTCTTATACCTAAACCACACAAAGACCCAACAAAGAAAGAGAACTTCAGACCAATTTCCCTTATGAATATTGACACAAAAATACTCAATAAAATTCTTGCAAACCGAATCCAAGAACACATCAAAATGATCATCCATCGTGATTAAGTAGGCTTCATCCCAGGGATGCAGAGATAATTTAATATACGAAAATCCATCCATGTAATCCACTATATAAACAAACTCAAAGATGAGAACCACATGATCATTTCATTAGATGCTGAGAAAGCATTTGACAACATTTAACACCCCTTCATGATAAAAGTCCTGGAAAGATCAGGAATTCAAGGCCCATATCTAAACATAGTAAAAGCAATATGTAGCAAACCAGTAACTAACATCAAAGAGAAATTTGAAGCAATCCCACTAAAATCAGGGACTAGACAAGGCTGCCCACTCCCTCCCTACTTATTCAATATAGTACTCGAAGTCCTAGCCAGAGCAATCAGACAGCGAAAGGAAGTCAAAGGGATACAAATTGGAAGGGAAGAAATCAAAATATCACTATTTGCAGATGATATGATAGTATATTTAACTGACCCCAAAAGTTCCACCAGAGAACTACTAAACCCGATAAACAACTTTAGCAGTGTTGGGGTATAAAATTAACTCAAACAAATCGGTAGCCTTCCTCTACTCAAAGGATAAACAGGCTGAGAAAGAAATTAAGGAAATGACACCCTTCACAATAGTCCCAAATAAAATAAAATAAAATATCTTCGTGTGACTTTAACCAAGCCAGTGAAGATCTGTATGACAAGAACTTCAAATATCTGAAGAAAGAAATTGAGGAAGATCTCAGAAAATGGAAAGATCTTTCATGCTCATGAATGGGTAAGATTAATATAGTAAAGATGACCATTTTGCCAAAAGCAATCTACAGATTAAGTGCAATCACCATCAAAATTCCTACTCAATTCTTTATAGCGAAAACTATACTCAACAATAAAAGAACTTCTGGGGGGAATCACTATCCCTGACTTCAAGCAGTATTATAGAGCAATAGTGATAAAAACTGCATGGTATTGGTACAGAGACAGGCAGGTAGATCAGTGGAACAGAATTGAAGACCCAGAAATAAACCCACACACCTTTAGCCGCTTGATCTTTGACAAAGGAGCTAAAACCATCCAATGGAAGAAAGATAGCATTTTCAACAAATGGTGCTGGTTCAACTGGAGGTCAGCATGTAGAAGAATGCAAATCAATCCATTCTTATCACCATGTAAAAAGCTTAAGTCCAAGTGGATCAAGGACCTCCACATCAAACCAGATACACTTAAAATAATAGAAGAAAAAGTGGGGAAGAGTCTCGAACACATGAGCACTGGAGAAAATATCCTGAACAAAACACCAATGAATAGCTCATGCTCTAAGATCAAGAATCGACAAATGGGACCTCAAAAAACTGCAAAGCTTTGTAAAGCAAAAGACACTGTCATTAGGACAAAATGGCAACCAACAGTTTAGAAAAAGATCTTTACCAATCCTACATCTGATAGAGGGCTAACATCCAAAATATACAAAGAACTCACGAAGTTATACTCCAGAGAGCCAAATCACCCTATTAAAAAATTGGATACAGAGCTAAACAAAACATTCTTAGCTGAGGATTATCGAATGGCTAAAAAGCACCTAAAGAAATGTTCAACATCCTTAGTCATCAGGGAAATGCAAATTCAAGACAACCCTGAGATTCTATCTCACACCAGTCAGAATGGCTAAGATCAAAAACTCAGGTGACAGCAGATGCTGGCGAGGATGTGGAGAAAGAGGAACACTCCTCCATTGTTGGTGGGATTGCAAACTGGTACAACCACTTTGGAAATCAGTCTGGAGGTTCCTCAGAAAATTGGTCATTACACTACCTGAAGACCCAGTATACCTCTCTTGGGTATGTAACCAAAAGATGTTCCAACATATAACAAAGACACATGCTCATATGTTCATAGCAGCCTTATTTATAATAGCCAGAAGCTGGAAAGAACCCAGATGCCCTTCAACAGAGGAATGTTTTCAAAAAAATGTGGTACATCTACACAATAGAATACCACTCAGCTATCAAAAGCAATGACTTCATGAAATTCATAGGCAAATGGAATGAACTAGAAAATAACATCCTGAGTGAGGTTACTCAATCACAGAAAAACACACATGGTATGCAGTCCTTGATAAGTGGATATTAGCCAAAAAGCTCAAATTACCCAAGATGCAATCTATAGACCACAGGAAGCTCAAGAAAAAGGATGACCAAAATGCAGATGCTCCCACTCCTTCTTAAACGGGGAAGAAATATTCATAGAAGGGGATATGCAAGCAAACTTTAGAGCAGCGACTCAAGGAATGGCCATTCAGAGCCCGACACATATGTGGCCCATATAGATACAGCCACCAAAACTAGATAAGATTGATGAAGCTAAAATATGCATGCGGAAAGGGACTGGATATAGATTCTTCCTGAGAGACACATCCAGAGCATGTCCAATACACAGGTCAATGATAGAAGCAAACCACCGAACTGAGAATAGGATCCCCTTGTGGGGAAATTAGAGGAAGTATTGAAAGAGTTGAAGGAGCTTAGAACCCCATAAAAACAAGAATACCAACCAACCAGAGCTTCCAGGTACTAAACCACTACCGAAAGACTATACATGCACTGACCCAGGGCTCCAACTGCATATGTATCAGAGAATAGCCTTGTTGGGGCACCAGTGGAAGGGAAAGCCCTTGGTCTTGCGAAGGTTGGACCCCCAGTGCAGGGGAATATGGGGGAGGGCAATAAGGTGGATGTATAGGGGGCATACCTGTTTGGGGGAGGGAAGGAATGGGGCTTATGGAAAGGAAATCCTGTTTTATCCATAGTATAATCTTATTACCCTTGCAAACCTCATTTGTCACTGATTCATGAGTGCAGTGGAACTTTCATGCCTAAAGACACTGTTTTGCTCCTCCCCTCCTCTGGCTCTGACTTATATAGTCTTTCCATTCCCTCTTCTTTGATGGCTGAACACTACTGATACACACTTATTTTCTGCACTTGGACTAGTTGTGAGTTTCTGCATTAACCACTATTTACTGATTAAATTTCTCTGATGAAGTCTGAGAGCTGCACTAATCTCTGGGCAGAGTGATACAAATTTAAATTCCAGTTTGATACTATGTCTGTTTAAGAGAATAATTGTGATAGGTTCACTCCTGGGTACTGAGCCCACAACTATGGGTTACTGGCTAGCAGACATATTTTCTCTTGTGAAGAAATATGTTTAAAAGTGTTCACTATCCTTGGTCGTTGAGAGAATTAGGTAATATCCAATCAGAATAATACCCAATAGAATCCAATAGAATAATACCAAACTAGAAGTTAAAAATTAAAAGTACTTATGAGGTTTTATTATACCCCTGTTAGAGTAGGTGAGATTAAGAGAAGGCTGACCACTTGAGATTGGATAACTAGGGGCTTTTCCCCAGAAATGATTGGTTCGTGTTCTCGTTTCTCTCTCTCTCTCTCTCTCTCTCTCTCTCTCTCTCTCTCTCTCTCTCTCTCCCCTCTCCCTCTCCTCTCTCTCTCTCTCTCTCTCCCTCTCTCTCTCTCTCTCTCTCTCTCTCTCTCTCTCAACAGGCATTTATTGCTTCCAGCTCGTCATCTAGGGGCAGCGCTTTCTGAGCTTTCTCACATTCATGGTGTCATGTCAGCTGATAATGTTGTTGTGCTAGTATTGTTAGTGACTGTTGTTAGGATTTAATGAGGACAGCTTCCCTCTCCTAAGTACAGGATCCTTCCTCTCAGCAGAGGTCCTTCTATTCATCAAGTTGAGGGAGAGGGAGCAGGAGAGGGACAGAGAGAGCTATAGTGTGACAGACAGACAGGCAGACAGACAGACAGAGAGAGAATGTAATAATAAGAGGCCGTGAATTTAATAGGGAATGCAGTGAACATGGGAGAAGTTGGAGAAGGAGGATGGAGGGGTAAAAATGATATAAATAGTTCTTGTGTACGAAATTATCAGAATTAAACTTCTTGAATAAAAAAGACTGAACAAAGGGGTTGGGGATTTAGGTCAGTGGTAGAGCGCTTGCCTAGCAAGCGCAAGGCCCTGGGTTCGGTCCTCAGCTCCGAAAAAAAAAAAGACTGGACAACTAATGCTAATGATGATATGGGGAACGGAGGATGTGCATGCACTTTTGGGGAGAATGTAAGATGTAGTCACTGTGGAAATTAGTGTGGTGGTTCCTCAAAACAAATAGAGACAGATCTGCTATGTGGACACTCTGTTTTCTATATATTTCTGATTCTCTCTCTAAAATAACAAATGTTTTGTGGTCCTCATGGTGCATAACTTTGGATGTTCAGTACATGATCACTTGGTTTTCATGGCAAACTAAAAACAGACTACCTAGTGGTTCCTGCTCTGTTTTGAGATGAGGCTTTCAGTCACCTGGGCTTTGGGAGAATTTCCATCAAGCTCACTGCTGCTGTTCCTAGTTCCAAATTCACATTTTGCTATCATCTAGAAAACCCAGTTCCTTGCTAGATGTCCGTTTTACAGTCTGGGTGTTTCCACATTGATCTGGTGGTTTCCCTATAATTAGGTATAAAAGAGAGAGAACACATGACAGTTAGTAATATGGAAGCAGTGCTCTCTTTATATCATCGTTTTCTGGTGTGTTGTTTGGTTCACAACACTAACACATTTGGGAGAGTATTATACTACACAATTAGTAACAATTGACCTTGATTATTGGGAACTGTCTGAGTGGCTGATTGCTTTACACATTCAACAAAGAATGCCTTTTAGTACTTGGACAATTAATTTGTACAGGTTAAGTGTATTATTTACATTCCTGAACAATAATAAGGATGGTTATAAAAATGAGAGAGGTAGCTTTCGATCTTTCAGAATAAATTTGCTAGCAGTTAAATTCATAAGTGGTGAAAGATAATGTGACCTTTCTTTTGTCTTAAGAGTTTGTCATTTAGAATAGATTGCATATGAAAAGCAGTCTATTAATGCTATGGAATTTTCCAAAGTGAATGTCACTTTATTTTTAATTTAAATGTGCTCTAGCATAGCCATGTCCCATTTTTAAATATGAACAAAAATTATGCAATATTTTGCATTAATAATGATTTCTGTGTATTCATGTGAACAATTCAGAGATTGCTGAAATTTTTGTAACTGTGGAAATTCTCTGGTATAATTCATGCTTCCTAATGTATTTTCTAATTTTGGTATTAATTCCATTTTCCAATTTTATAATAGGTTCTTACTTTAACATTGTTCTATGTAAATAGTTTCATCTGACCTCAGTAACTATGTGGAACAAACTGCAGGTGTTTACCATTTTACAGATGTGAAAACTGAGTCTGTGAGAATGCAAGTGGGTTTTAGTGTCACATAAGGAACTTGTTTAGATCTCAGACTTTAAGGAGTGGTTCCTACTATACTAATATTTCTGCATACTTATTAATGTTACTCAACATATAATTATGGATTTTAGGTAATATCCAACTGACACGTTCCTTGCTTTTTCTGTTTCTGTACATCTGCCTTCATATGGATCTGATATCCTGGGACCACTGAGTACATTTTTACTTTTATTGTTTGAAATGTTAAGAATTTAAGGTATTTTTCTTGACTATAGATTTTTAAACTATAGTTTTATAGAAATACTAGACTAAGTAAAGAAATCCACCTTGTATTAATTTACATTGCTCATTGCTGTGACAGATGCTGACAAAAGAAACTTAAGATTGGAAGCATTTTTTATGGTTCACAGTTTTAGGGTACATTCCATCATGATGCAGAAGTCACAGTAACAGGACTTGAGGCTGCAATTCAGAATGAATTTGTAGTCAGGAAGCAGAGAAATGTTAACATTTAGCTTGCCTTTTCCTCTTTTTGGTCTGAGACGCCAGCCTATGAATTGCTATGGCTCACTGTTGTGTTAATCTGCCGGAGTTAACCTAGCCTTCTCCACAGAGGTTTGGCTCTTAGGTGCTTGTAGATCTAATCAGGCTAATAATTAATATTAAATATCATACACAGTGTCCATTCTGTCTCGTGGCTCAGTGTGATAATATCTGTAATTACAGATATATCTAATGCTCTGTCCTAAGAGGTTTATTTAATTAAATCTTCAGAATAACCCAGTCAGTTACATTCCCCGCACCCCTTTTCCAGAAGTGTAATTTTATTAGAACAGCATAGATATTCATGACAAGTTCATGACTGTATACATGCACTCTGACTACTGTTTCTTACCTAGTCTATCTCCCTCCTGCCTATATCTACTCCAGTCCCAATAGTTTCTTTTTCCACAATCACAGCGTTTCGTTTTATGATCCATTAGGTTTCTCCAGGGCCATCCTTGTGACCTTTGATGTGGAACTATCCACTGGGGCTTGATGGGCTCTCTAAATAGGTACATAACTGAAGACATGACCCCCCCCCCTTTCAGGCAACAGTGAATAGCAAATAGTTCCTCATGGGTAAGTCGGGATCCATGATCTCCCCCACCCATGACTGACTGTTGGTAAGCCTAGTGGAAGCCTAGTGTAGGCAACTGGAGCTGGTATGAGTTCATAACTGTAGTGGCATGTTGTGCCCAGAAGACAGCATTTTGCAGCCCTGCTCCCTGTCATCCAGCGCTTAACATCTCCTCCTTTGCCTATATTCCTGAGCCTTAGAAGAGGTGATGTAAATATATTGATTAGGGCCAAATATTATTCTTTTTATATGTATAAGAAAATTGAGGTATCAGCTAACCTGTTGCCAAGCATATTTAAGTGGCCAGAGAATTGTGGAAGCTGTAATTCTGGTTGTGTAGTTGATTTTTAATCATATTTATGAATTTTTCTAATTACCCCTTAGTCTTCTGTTGAATTACTGTATATTTTGATGTTAATGATGTGATAATTTGTCATACATAGGAAAAAGATGTCCGAAAGTGGAAGGAAGAATTACTAGATCAACGACGTAGAATGATGGAAGAGAAATTACTCCATGCTGAATTTAAACGAGAGGTACAGCTCCAAGCTATTGTGAAGAAAGCTCAAGAGGAAGAAGCTAAGGTATGGTGGATTAAGTATCTAATCATGTCACCAAGTGTATTTTACAGAGTGTGATATTGTAACAGGTTTATCCAAGTATTTTATTCTGGAGTAACAGAAGATTTTACTGGTTTATTTAAAGTTTCCTAGGTACAATCTCATACTTTATGATAAGCAGGTCTGTTGAGATCTGCTTGGCAGAGTAAGCTGCACAGCTGTAAAATACTAGGTTTGATGGGTTTGGTCATGTGTATATCTCCAGCTGTCAGTGCAGTGAACATTCACAAATCATCTCTGCAACTTATCTTTTTCTTCAACTCTGGAAATGTGCACGTTTCTGATCTGCTTTCCCTCACTGTAGATGTTTGCATTTTCTAGAATATGAATGAATCATATAGAATATACCTATCCTTCTGGCTTCTTTCACTAATCATTATTTGAATTTCATGTTGTTATATGTACTAATTGTGTCTTCCTTCATCTAGTTACCTATCAGTGGACATCCATTTTCTCCTGGTTTTTGTCTATTCCAATGGTAACTGCTGTGAGAATTCATTTATAAAGCTTTCAGTGGTGTTTACTTTTGGTTTTTGTTGTTTATTTTTTGTAAATACCTAGTGGTGGTTTGCAGTCTTACAATAGGCTTATGTCTAACTTTTTTTCTTACATTATTTATTTTGTGTGCATGTGTGTATGCATGTGTTTGTACATGTGTGTGTGCATATGCATGCTGAAGGATATGTGTAGAGGTCAGAGGTTAAAGAACCATTGCAGGACTTCATTCTTTTTCTAACAGATGACTGTTGTGGTTCAAAGTCAGCTCATCAGTCTTGGCAGCAAGTATCTTTACCCAGGCAATGATCTTGCTGGCCTCATGTCTAACTTTTTAACAATGAGCATATATTAGATACATAGGACAATGTTTCATTGCTTCACACTTTCATACTTTAGGTAGTATACATTAATCAAATCCACTCCTCCTTTACCTTTCTTAATCCCTCACCTGACTATCTCTTTCTTTTGTAAAAGTCTTCAGTAACATGTCCATGTATTTCAATTATGTTTTGTTCTAGCATCCTTATATGACGGAGAACATGGGGTACTTGTTTGATTATTATTTATTTATGTATTTATTTATTCACTTTATATCCCAATCGGCTCCTCCCCTCCCCCTCATCTCTTCCTAGTCTCACCTTTATAAAGTCTTTCATTATCCCTGTCCCCTTGTCCCCAAAGAACAGGAAGTTCCACTTGGGTACCACTGAGACATCCAGCTGCATCTTTTCCACTGAGGCCCAACCAGGCACTCCTCTAGGGAAGGGTCCCATCCCCTGCCATTGGTACTTGTTTTTCTAAGGCTCGTTTTGTTTTGTTTTGTTTGAAAAGAGTGTTTTTACTTATTCCATTGGCTTAAAAAAAGCATAAGAGGATAAAATTTTAAATTACTAACAGAATTTATCTTTTATAGTTAATGATTTGTCATCTTCGGGAAGAACTTGTGATATCAAATACTTAATTTCATTTATTTACACACATTAGTGGAAGTAACTGATACTGACCTATGACCTCACGTTTCGTGATTTGTTTGCTATGTACAACTTTCTTACAATTTTAAAGCAAAGTGAATGACTCAGGCTGGTCCTAAATTTGTTTTGTAACCAAGGATAACCTGAGTTATTGATTTTACTTGATATAAGATGTAAGAAATTCTTTCAAAAAATTCCATTACTTAATTTGCTTTGTGAGCTAAAATGGAATACATTATGGAAAAAAAATCTGTGGACTTCTGAGATGAATGTGTTTTCTATAACTGTTGGACAGAATATTTTTTATATGTGCTAAGTTCATTTGATTTATGATTATATTTTACTCTGAAGTTTACTTTTTAATGTTTCTCTGTGAAATATCTATCTGTTGATTTGAGTGACATATAAAAGTTAATTTTGTTGTATGTAGACCTATTTATCCCTTTATGCTCAGTAGTGTTGGTCTTCTGAAAATAGGTTTACCATATTTTGATTGCATATACATTTTGTTATGGTTTTGTAAAAATTTCTTTTATTAGTTTATGGCGACTTTATATTTTCTGACCAATTTGGCTTCAAGTCTCCTTTGTCAGATATGAGTATTTCAGCCTACTTACCTGTTATCTTCAAAAATTGTTTTCACCATTTCATTTTCAATATTGATATATTTTTGCTGGTAAGGTATATTTTTTTACCATGAATCTGTATAATTTTTTATTGAGACAGAGTTTATGGATCACCTTCCAGTCTTGAATTCATTATGTAGCTTGAGGATGACTTTAAACTTGTATCCTCCTGTTTCTATGTTCTGGGCTTACAAGCATTCACCACTGCATCCAGGGTTATGTTGTCTTTGTGGTAGTATGTTAACTATTAGAAATAAAGCTGTATTACTTTACCAGGACATAAGAAGCTATGAGCTCTTACAATCACATTTTAAGTACCAAGCTCCTATTATTCTGGAGTATGAACCTTGTAATTTCTTCAAGAATTAGTTCTCATATATTAAAAACATTTGATGTGGGGAGGGGGGATGATATAGGGGGTTTATGGACGGGAAACTGGGAAAGGGGATAACATTTGAAATGTAAATAAAAAATCAGTAAAAAAATTCGGTGTTAATGAGTAAACTGTATATACAACTTAAAATTCTATGCAATATTGAAATTTATGGAAATGTTACAGTTTTAGGTTTTAATTAATTGTGTTAATCAAAAAGTTACCAGAATGTAACTAGTGTGGCCGGGCAGTGATCTTTTCATGAGTCCATCTCACTTTGCTTGTTCTTTGCCTTAAGTGGCACAGCAGTTAAAATCGCTCTAGTTGACTTCACCATGGTGAGTCTGAAGTGTGAATATTCAGTTTTATGTTCTCCACTGAGTTCTAGACTAAACTGCCTCATGGCTTAGTGGTTATGAAACTTATCCGTTCTTCATCCCTCTTTCTCCGTCCCCAAATGATGGGGCTTCCCAGAACACATTTTGGCTGATGATTATTATCAGAGTATTATAAACAATCACTGCTTTTTAGAAACAAATTTATATTTATAAGACATACAACTATATATAAGAGAAAATAAAGCTAGTGTTTTCCACTGCTCTGGGAGCTCATTTCTCTGTAATCTCCCATCTCACAGCCAGCCGTGTGTTTTCTTTCCCGTGTCAGCTGTACTCTAGTTACATTTGTGTACTTCCTAATATCTGCTCTTGATAGTCATATTTTTTTGACCTAGTTTGTTCTTAAAGTTTCTGAAAAGTGTGATTATTGATAGCATGTAGGTTAAGAGCCATCACGAATTTTCCCTTTGTTCTCTATTTTAAAACAGTTATTTATTATTAAGTGTGATGTGTGTATGTACAATGATGCTCCTGTGTTTACATGGATTTCAGCTGATTTTACAGGTCACCAGGCTTGCATGGTGAACACTTTATCCACTGAGCCCTCTTGCTTGACTTTGCCTTTAAGTTTTTTTTTTTAAGTTTTAAACTTTATTTTTTTTATTATCATTCCATTCGTTTACATCTCAAATGATATCCCACTTCATATTACCTCTCCACCATCCCCCCATGCCACATTTGCCCTCCCTCCTACCCTTTGTCTATATGAGGGTGCTCCCTGCCCCCACTCTCCTGCCCCACTGCTCCAGTATCCCCCTAATGCTGGGGCATCAAACCTCCCAGGGACCAAGGGCCTCCCCTCCTGTTACTGTCAGGCAGGCTATCCTCAAGACTACCTGTCTTTAAGTTTTAATGTAAATGCATTAGTCTGGCTTTCTTTAGTATCATGTTATATTCAGAATAATGATTGTATTATCATTTACTAATTATTTCCATTATTTTAAAGAATTTCATCAGCATAGCAAATAATCTCATCCAAAAAAGCATCTGCTGTTTAGGGTAGAAACATTCTTACATACATTGCTTCAGAATTATTAAACAGCAGAAGTGGACACCTTTATACAGATGCATTACATTATACACAGCACTTCTGAGTAAGAAATATCAAAATTTTACTTCTACTTGAGGATTAAGAAATGAAATGAAAGTAACCGTAAGAAAGTTCCTGGATGTAGAATAAATGAAAGGGTTTATTTTATAGAGATTTAAGGTCATAAAAATTAAGGTACATACTGAGAGTTCTGAGTTATATCTGTTCAATTTTGGGTTAGTCATCTTTCTATTATTGTAACAAAATTTCTAAAATAACTAGAGTTTGCTTAGAACATTAGGTCCCATTCTTTCCTCTGCCATGACTATACTTAACATGTAAGACCTGAGACAGAATGATTATGCTCTTCTTGCATATGCTTGTCTGTAATATACTTTGGTAGTCTGAAAGACTGTTATATGATAAACCTACTTTGAAGTCCATCTGAAGCAGGAGATGGTTTAGTGGATAAAAAACAACTGTGGAAGTCAATTCTCTTCTTCCACTTTGTGGGTCCAGGAAGGTCAAACTCAGGCAGTCAGGCTTGGCAGCTTGCTAAGGCATTCTACTGGTTCTGAAATGTATGGACTAGTTTGAGCTAAGCTTTGTTTGCCCAATCTAGATTTTTGGAGTCCCTGCTTCTGTGTAAAGTTGAACACCATTATATAGGTACAATGAATTGTAACTCTTTGTTAGTTTCAATATGTATAAAAGGGAAAAAACCACTTCTATACTTTTAAGTTTTGTTGTCTAAAGCTTACAGAAGACAGGATTCCAGTTAAAATGGCAGGTTGTATCTGGCTCCTTTGAACCAATGGAGAATCAGATTTAGAAGTAGACACTCTTTCAGAGAGAGAGAGAACAGGCCACTGGTAATCCATGAGCAAGTGAAAGGACACTGGAGAAGAGGAGGGACCAATGCTGAACAGCCATGCTTTTCCTGCTCTCGCTCAGTGGCCAGTGGTGGTGGTAGTTTAGGCTGATCTGTAAGATACTCCTCCCTTAAAGAAACTGAAGTAGATATCCAAACCAACAGATGAACAGATTGCCACAAAGAAACACTAGAAACATGAGAAAGCAAAGGAACATGACTCTTCAAAAGATCATAACTCCTTAATTGTTAAGTAAAAGAGGCTCGTATTGAAAGCATTTTAAAAGCTTATTGGTAAAAATGATCAGTGACCTGGAAGAGCGTACAAACATGAAGATGAAGTTAATCTAGGACTTTAGGAGGAAAGTGAACAACACAAAAAACAGGCCAGAAATATGGATGGAAAAGTCAGCAATAGGTAATAAAAATTTAGAACAAAATAGAGGTTTTAAAGAAACACAGATAGAAATGTTAGAAATGAAACCTAAGCCAAAACAATAAGCAATTGGAGTAATTTCTTATACTATCTTAGATCACAGTACAACCAAACTAGAAATCACTAGCCAACGCAAAACAACAACAACAAAAACAACAACAAACCAAGCTACATACATATGTAGAAACTGAACAATACAGTCTTGATTAGTCACTGAAGAAATCACGGAGGAAGTTAAAATTTCATAAATTCAATAAAAATGGACTCATAGCTTGGTAGAACCTTTAAGACTTATTTAAGCAGGTGTGGCAGTTCACACCTTTAATCCCAGCACTGGGGAGTTTGAGTCAAGCAGATTCTTTTGTGAGTTTGAGGCCAGCCTGGTCTACGAAACAAGTGCCAGGACAGCCATGTTTGTTACATAGTAAAACCCTGTCTTGAAAAACCCAAAAAGTGCAAAAAGCTTCAAAAGTTCTGATGTAATAAGTTAATATTATACCTCACAATCTTAGGAAAACAAGAATAACCCAAAAAAGCAGTAGATGCCAGAAAGTTAAAAAGATTAGAGTTGAAATTAATGAAGTGGAAACAAAAAGCAATATAGTTGTTTTTAGAGAAAACAAAACCAATAGACCTCTACCAAAGCTAACCAGAAGAGAGGATAACCAAGTCAGTAACATTAGGGCTACAGTGATCTGTCTCAGTGACGTCAAGAGGCTCATTAGGGAAGCCTTTGGAAGTATTCCCCAAACTAGAAAGTACAGCAGAGATGGTTAAATATAAGTGAGATTGGTTAGACATAGGTACCCCCAGATGGTATTGTTGAAAATGTAAATTGGTGAAGCCAAAAAAACTAAAAATACAACTATTATATAATCTAACCATGCCATAACCAAAGTACTCTTAGCATACCACATATCAGAAAGATACATGCACATTTATTTTGATTATTGCTACATATAATTTGAAATGGAAGCAGCTCATTTGTTTGTTGATAAATGAACAGATAAGTAAAATTTGGTACATATTCACAATATAATTTTATTCAATCATAAAGAAAGATGCAATTATGACATTTGCCATAAGTGGATAGAACTGGAAGATGTTAATCAAAATAAGGCTGACCTAGAAAGTTAAAGTTTCATAAGTAGTCTTTGTTTAAAGTTCTACATATGAGTAACTTATGAGACTGGAAAGAGAGAATGAGAGAGGAAGGACTGTTAAGGGAAGGAGAGAGGGTAATGGGTATGCATGTCATGAGAGTTGAAGGGAGAGTACCTGAGTGACAGAACAGGAAGGAGGGGATCAATTAGGATCCTTGTAGTTATGTATAAGTGTGAAGATCATTACTCGTGGACATCTGGAAATGCATCATTTTGTATGCCACATTTAAAAAAGTGATAATTTCAGTAGAAAAATATGAACATACCTAGTTATCTGTACTCATTTTTATTGTTACAAATTTGAATGAAGTTTTGTAAAATAGTCTCTAAATACTAAATTGTTGTTTTAAAAAATATTTTCAATGGCAGCCTCTTAAATTAGTTCTTATTAAACCCTATGAATTTGTCATATACTTTGGCTTATTTTGAGGTACTACTGGTAGGAAAACCTTATTAGTTATTTTCCCCTGGGCCTTACTGATGATTTAAATATTCTTGTGTAAAATCATTGTTAAATTTCATATATTTATAAAATTAAATTGAAGAGTTAGAGATGTGGCTCAGTAGTTAAGAGTATGTGCTGCTTTTGCAGTGGACCTGAATTTTGTTCCCAGCACTCATGTCACGAGGTTCATGGGCACCTGTAACTGCAGCTCCAAGTGCTTTGTAGGCACCTGCAGCCATGCCTGTGTACATGTCTGTGGGTATATGCGCTAACAACACACACACACACACACACACACACACACACACACACACTTTTTTACTCTAATAATTATTTTGAAGGAGCTGGAGAGAAAGCTCTGCAGTTGAGGCCACTGACTGCTCTTCCAGAGGACTTGGGTTCAAATTCCAGCAGCCAGATGATAGCTCACAAGTGTCTGTAACGCCAAGATCTAACACTGTCACACAGAATACATGTAGCCAAAACACCAATACACATAAAATGAAAGTAAATTTTTTTAAAAAGAATAAATTTGATTCTGACTCTGTGTTTGTTCTTATTGAAGGTAAATGAGATTGCCTTCATAAATACCCTTGAAGCTCAGAATAAACGTCATGATGTTTTATCAAAACTGAAGGAATATGAGCAGAGGCTTAATGAATTGCAGGAAGAACGTCAGAGAAGACAAGAAGAAAAGCAAGCTCGTGATGAGGCTGTGCAGGTAGGGTTCTACTCAGCATTTACTAAGCACCTTTCATACCTTAGCTTTGAGTCAGGTTGAAGATCCTGAGAGGAGCAAAACTTTGTGTATCCGTCTCTCTCTCTGGTTCTCACAGAGAAAGTGAAATATATGAAACATATATGTGCATATATATACACACACATACATATATGTACATATATACACACACACATACATGTGCACACACAGTGAAATACATGTGTGTGCGCAAGCGTATGTGTGTATTGGAGTGGCTTGTGTAACAATTGCTCTTGCCTTAAAGAACCACCAAGGATTTGGGAGTTGTTCAGTTCGTGAGACTGAATGTCTTAGTAGTTGCAGTCTGGTACTAATGTCTTAGGGAGTTCCTAGAGAGCTGTCTGTTTCCAGCCTGTGTTGGAATACCGAGGATTTAAATAGGTTCTAGCACCAGGCAAGGAATGGCTTAGGAATATGACATGAACTTGGCCAGTTAGAGTGAGGGCAAGTGAGAAAAAAGCAAAAGCTTCCCTCTTTGTGTCTTTTTGTGTAGGCAGCCATCAGAAGATGTGGCACAGACTAAGGTGAGTCTCCCCTCATACCAGCCAAGAAAAATCCCTCATAGGTGTGCCAGTGGCTTGGTTGGATCTTAGTTAATTTCAGATTAAGTCCAGTTTCAATGGAATTTTTATCTAACTATATTTTCAAGTTATTCCTTTTTAGTGTGTAGGAATATAGTTGGCATATTTTTATGGATCATGACTCTTCAACCTTGATTAAACTTGTTTTCTAATCATGTCATGAGGTATGCATAGAAGTGTGTGTGTGTGTGTGTTTATTTCTTAGGATTTAATACATATAAAATCATGTTATAATTTTGGGTAACAATGGTAAATGACACATGAAAACCATTTTGCTTAAATTCTTAGAAATTATGTACTTAGAGACAATTGAGGAATAAGTAAATATGTTTGTTATCAAAGTTATATCACCTTTGATCATTTTAATTGTGCTCATAATTCTGATAACTTTAATTTTTTAACATCAGGAACGTAAGAGAGCCTTGGAGGCAGAACGGCAGGCCCGTGTAGAGGAATTATTGACGAAGAGGAAAGAGCAAGAAGCCCGGATTGAGCAACAGAGGCAAGAGAAGGAGAAAGCCCGTGAAGACGCAGCCCGGGAGAGAGCTAGGTACCTAGTTTGCTATCTTGGTTTTAGTCTTGATGAACAGTTTACCATTGAGCAAATAGTTATAGCATATCTTAATACCAGTGATGTCTTACATATGTTTTAGAAATACCACAAGTCTAGAAATGTACCAAATTTCCAGGATATTTGACATTATATTTAAAATGGAGAACTTCTGAAACTTTGTATTGGCTGAGAACATTATTTGAAGTCTGTTTTGCATGAAAAATGTAATTTAATTCTAATAAGATTCAATAAAGAGGAATTGTCTTTTAAGACATTTGCATAAGTAAAGGGTCATTAATTAAAGAACTTTTGATTCCTAGGTTATTTATATCTCTTTGACTTATAGTTATTTTATAAGTGCATAATAAGCTTTCTATATCACATTGATTTCTGTTACTGGTTTCTAATGAAGTCTTGTCACTTGAAGCATATACTTTGTGTATTTTTATTGCCTTAGCATTTGTTGAGACCATGTTTATAGCCTTAGATATGCACTGCACTACATACTGTTGTCTGTGCTCCTAGGGCTGTTAATGGGTAGAGTATTCTGTGCTTGTCAGCTGAGTAGGCGATAGAGCCCTCCAGTCTTCTGTGTCTGCTGCGTCTGTTCAGTCTGTCTAGTTCCCAAGTGTAGAAACTGAGTGGTACCATTATATATTTTGATTCTGAAGGGCATACATTCTGTTTTCACTGTATCTTACTGAGATAAATAAGATATTCTAACTTTTATTGTGAAATGCTTTTCTCTGGCTCTAAAAATATTTCTTGTATAAAGGTCATTTTTTTTCTGTTACAACCACAGTTGTCTTTTGTCCTTTTTCTCTCATCCTGTTGCAGTTTTCTCAAACATGTCTTTTGTTTTCTGAAATCTGCTTATTTATTTCCACTTTCTGATTTATATGTTTATTACACTTCTCTTAATGTAACTTTTTAAATGTGATAGGGTTTATTTGTGCCAGTTTTAGATCTGTCATCCCTGTGTCTCAAATCTTTGTCCCGTTTACTGTTTCAATCTTTGCTAAACTAAAACTTTTTTTATACTTTACCTCTTTTTTTTAATTTTTGTTTTATTTACAATCCAGATGTTCCCCCCACCCCCTGCTCCCGGTCCCCCTCCCACAGTTCCTCATCCTATTTCTCCTCCCTCACCCCCAGTCTCTGAGAGGATGTTTCCTACCCATCAGGCCTCACCCCTGGTGAGGATTAGGAGCATCAAGGATTAGGATTAGGATTAGGAGCATCTTCTACTGAGGCCAGACCAGGCAGACCTCTGCTATACATGTGTTGGGGCCTCAGACCAGCCCGGTATGTTGCCTGGTTGATTGCTCAGTGTATGGGAGCTCCCAGGGGTACGGGTTACTTGAGACTGCTGGTCTTCCAATGGGATTGCCCTTCCCTTCAGCTTCTTTAATCCTTCCCCTAAACCATAGGGGTCCCCAACTTCAGTCCAGTGATGTGTGTAAGTTTCTGCATCTGTCTTAGTCAGCTGCTGGTTGGGCCTCTCAGAGGGCAGCCATGCTAGACTCCTGTCTGTAAGCACATCATAGCTTCAGTAATAGTGTCAGGCCCTGGTGCACCTACCCCACCACACCCCCTATGAAATGAATCCCAAGTTGAGCTGGTCACTGAACCTCTGCTTTTCCTTCAGTCTCTTCACATTTGTCCCTACAGTTCTTTTATACAGGAACAGTTCTGGATCAGAAATTTTGGTTGCGGGTTGGTAACCCTATCCTTCTACCTGAGGCCCTGACTATCTACTGGAGGTGGACTCTTTGAGTTCTCTCTCTCCACTGTTGGGCATTTCAGCTAAGGTTACCTCCAATGAGTCCTGGGAGTCTCTTATCTCCCAGGTTTCTGGTTCTTTCTAGAGCCTCCCAACTCCTGTCTCGAGCCTGTATACTTTAAAGTAAAACTTTTTGATAGATTAATTTCTAAGTCTTTTTCAAATTTGCTTTCTGTTACTGTGATAAAACACTGAAAAGCAGCAGCCTGGGGAAGAAAGGCTTTATTTGGCTGGCTTATAGGTTATAACCCATCACCAGTGAAAGCCAAGGCGAGAACTGAAGCAGGAGCTGTAGGGGAATGCTGCTTACTGGCTTGCTTCTGCCTTACAGCCACCTTTCTTAGATAGCTCTGTCCTACCTGCCCAGGGTTGACATGGCCTGTGGTGGCATGATCCCTTTTCACCTCAGTCAGCAGTGCTACTGAGAAGTCAAGAAAATGCTACTCAGAAGTGACTGTAGACCTGTCTGATAGAGGCAATCCCTTTATCACTCTTTAAGACTCCTTATTGAGTCTTAAAGATGCATTATTTTATTATTGTCTTACTGGTTGCTATCTGGATTATAGAATTCATTTTGACATAATAGAGTATGCATTAATTTATGGCTAAATTAGTTCTGGTAAATGCAGCAACTTTGTCCTTCCTTTCAAATTCTTATTGTCAGACATCTTGATATGATATGATAATTAGAACATGTGTGTTACAGTTATTTCTTACATATTTTTGTATTCCTTTGTGGTCCTTTATGCTTTCATTTATTTATTTATTTATTTATTTATTTATTTATTTATTTATTTATTTATTTCTGATATGTCCCGTTTGTTTTTATCCAGGTGTCCTTTTGTTTTTAGTTGGTGGGACTTCTAATAACATGATTTCATGTTCATGAATACTTACTCATCTGAGAATATTTTAATCTTCTTTCATTTCAAATAATAGTTTTTCTTTCAAAATATTGACTTGCCCTTTTCTTCTGTTTCCATTGAGAATTCTACCTTTAGGCTTGTTTTCGTCCCTGTGTAGTAAATTGTTTATTTTTCTTCATGTTCACAAAATATTCATTCGCTTTGTCTTTTATCGGTTTGAAAATGCTTTTTCTAGGATCTCTTTGTTTCTCTTGTTCTGTACAATAATGTGTTTTTAAAGTTAAATTTAGGAATCAATTAACCATTTTTTGCCACTATTCAAATATTTGTAGTTTCCTTTAAGTTCTTTGAGGTATGATGGTTTCATACTTTGTGTAGGTTTTATGATTTCACAGTTTTAGGGAGTAATATTCAGGATTTTAAAATTACTTATTTTATGAGTGTGGCTCTTTGGCATGGGTGTGTTTCTATGTGAACCTAGTGCTCACAGAGGCCAGGAGACAGCCTTAGATCCCATGCAGTTGAAGTTAAAGACACCTGTTAGGATCACATAGGTACTGGAAATTGAACCTGGGTCTTTTGGAAGGACAGCCAGTGCTCTTTACTGCTTAGCCATCTGTCCAGCCCAATTTTGGGATTTTTGTAGAATGTTTCTCAGAACTTGACTTTTTTCTTATGGTTAGATTGAGGTTATGATGTTTTGTGAGAAAATAGAATATTCTTAACATATCAAAAGTTTATGATGTCATCTTGATTTATCCCTGATTTATTTTTCACATGGATTTAAATGCATATGTGCACATGTGCAAATGGAGTCAGAGGTCAACACCAGAAGACTTCCCCAATTGTGTTCTTTCACCTTATTTTTTTTTTTTTTGAAGGAAAACAGTAATGTTCGGTCAGTAGATCTGGAGGTCCCTGGTATTAGACCAGCTGGCTAACAATACCGAGGGATCCGAGTGCTGGGCAGACAGAGACTTACTTTTTGTGTGTGTGCTCCTCATGCTTGCATGCCAGTCACTTTGCCACTCAAATCATTTCACAGTCCTGATGTTACCATTGATCATCTAAGTAATTCTTTTCCCTATATAATTTAAAAGACCTCTGTCATATTTCTCAGATTCTTTTAATATTACTATGACTTCATTTATTTTATATGTCTAACGTTACAATCTCTACTGGTTTGAATGAGAATGGCCTTCAGAGGCTCATATGTTTGGATGCTTGGTTCCTGATTGTGGAACTGTTTGGGAAGGATTAGGAGGTGTCGCTTGGTGGGAGAAAGTGTGCCACTGGGGTGGACTTTGAAGTTTAAAAAGTCTACATCATTTTCATTTAGCTTTCACATTCTCCTGGTGGTCTTAACATAAGCTGTCAGCTACTGCCTTGCACCATGGGTGTCTGCCCGCTGCCATGTTCCCTCTGACATGATGGTCATGAGTTCTAACCCTCTAGCATCAAGAACCCCAAATAAATGCTTTCATTTATAAGTTGGCCTTTATTATGGTGTTTTGTCATAGCAATATAAAAGAAAGACACAATTCCATATGTTTTATTATTGTTCTTTAGGACATTGGGAGGTCTTGTTAGCTCTTGTCTTTAGCTTTCTTACCATTGTTTGTAAAGTAGTTTCTTGATTTCTGACACTACTAGATAATTCTAGACCTGTTTTTCCTGATGTAGTCCTATACCTTTAAAGAACTCTGATGCTTTTGAAAAAGGTTTTGTTTTTACTATTTTCATTCTCTTAGTTTAACTCCTTTTTAATTGCTTATTGAAATGGTGTGCTTATTGAAATATAGTCATAAAATTTTCTTTATATTACCAGACCTTTAAAGCATAACTTTTATTTTTTAAAAAGATTTTATTTTTATTTTATGTGTAATCATGCTTTTTCACCATGTATGTCTATATACTCTGTGCACGAAGTGGCCATGAGGGTAAAGTTGGCTTAGAATTCCCAAGTACTGGAATTATGGATGTTTGTAAGCCACTGTGTAGGTGCTGGGAATTGAACCTGAGTCCTCTGTAAGTACTCTTAGTGGTTGAACCATCTCTCGAACCCCTAAATGTAATTTTTACAGTTCCTATAGCCCTCTGTAGCCTTTTATTCTAAACTCAATGCAGGGCTTCATCCCCAGACAATTTTAGTCCACAGCCTTATTTTTATGAACATTGTGTGATATAATGAGCATGACATTACTGTCTCTTTTTATTTTTTTTTTCCTTTTCTTTTTTTTTGGAGCTAGGGACCGAACCCAAGGCCTTGCGCTTGCTAGTCAAGCTCTCTACCACTGAGCTAAGTCCCTAACCCGATTCTGTGTCTATATTCTTGCTATAACATTCACATGGAGGTCAGAGGACAACTTGTGGAAGTTGATTCTCTCATGTGGATATTTGAAGTCAAGTTGTTGGTTTGGTAATAAACATCCTTTCTCACTGAGAGCCACTCTCCTACTACATAAATGTAGTTTTTACCAAAATAAACTTGTGTGACTTATTAAATGGTATATTTTTTAAAGAAAGCATATTTCTCTACTTCAATTTCTATTTCAATGATAGAGGCAGTTTTCACTTTGTCCTAAGTACTAGGCACTCAATCATTTCCAACATTCAAAGAGAACTAGCATGTTTAACATATTCTGACTAATTGGTAACTCTGTCAGATCAGTTTCCTTCTCGGAAACAGCTTGTGTCTTTTTTGGAGGTTGCTTCTGGGTCATGTGTTCACTTAATGTTTCAGCTCTGTGACCCAACTGGTGCAGATCCTGTGCAGCCCCTGTGCATGCTGCTTCAGTCTCTGAGTTCGCATGTGCATCTGTCATGTTGATTTAGAGGGTCTTGGTTTTTGCACCTTCCATGCCCTCGGCTTTCTGCTTTTTTCTGGAGTTTCCTGATCCACTTAAGAGGGAGGTTTTCCATGGGCACACCCATACTGCCAGGAGTATTCTAATGTGTCTCATTTTCCTGCATAACTTCTTGACTGGGGTTTCCCTGTTTGTTCCCTGCATCCGCTGTGCAGGAGAAGGGTTCTTGATAATGGCTGGAGCAGGCAATTTAAGTAGCTGTGTAGCAGAATCTCATTAGGAGTCTTTGTTTTTAGGAAAAGTAGTATTTGGTTTTTATCCGAGGTCCCTTGGCTATCTAGTCTTGGGTTCTTAGTCACCCAAGCCGTGTTGGGTGTGTGTTATATCTTGTGGAGTGGGCATTGAGTCAAATCAGGTATGGCTTGGTTACTCACACAATTGTGTTCCAGCACTGCACTGTAGATCTTGCAGGTGGGATGCCTGCATATCAGAGGGCTGTGCCTAGGTTACTTCTATTTTCTCCTTTGGTAGAGTAGAGTATTTCCTTTACCAAAGATGGCAGCATGTAGGGGTGAAGGCTCTGTGTAGGCACCAACTTAGTTCTCCATATTCGGTGAGTTGTGTAGCCATATAGGGCCTTGCAGTTTGCCTACACTTTTGGCAACAGCATGGGATGTCTATGGGTTCCCATGGGAACTCTTTAGCCAACAATTAGTTGTAACCCAGTCTCAGTACTAGAAATTTTTATTTGGTGACAAGAAATGGCTTGTCAGTTGTGGCTCTCTGTTTCCCATTATTTGGCAGTTTCATTTAGATCACCGTCATAAATGTATGTATTTTATGAAGCTTCTACTGTTTTAGGTTTCCGTACTACCCCCAACAAGTGACCCTAACTTTAGCCGTCTCTCCCTGTGCTTCTTCCCCTATTTCCTCCTCCTGCTCCAGTCCCTCGGCCCTAACCCATCTGTGACTGTCCTGCAGCCCACAGTCACTCCGTACCTACACTCTGGTCTATGATGGTAGCTTAGGGATGAATGAATTAACAGATGATAACCACATGTAAGCAAATACATTCCATATTTGTCTTTCTGGGTCTTCAATATTTCATTTGGGATGATTTTTTCTTCTTCCATCCATTTAACTTCAAATTCCATGCATGTGCCTGTCTCCCCCCGCCCCCATTTGTTTTCTTTCCTTTCTATATGGCTGAGTACTCTGTTGTATAAATGTACCACAGCTTATCCATTTATGAAGAAACGTTGACAGACATATAGGTTTTTTATAATTTCTGGGTATTATGAACAGAGAGCAGTGAACACAGTTGAGCAGGTGTCTGTGTGGAAGGATGAAGTTCCTTTTGGGTATGTGCCCAAGAGTGGTACAGCTGGATCTTAAGGTGCATTGGTCCTTAGGGACCACCACACTGATTTCCAAAGTAGCTATACAAGTTTGTACTTCCAACGGCAACGGATGAGTGTTTCCCTCTTTTCACATTCTCACAAGGGTGAGCTGTTACTTGTTTTTATTGATTTAAGCCTTTTTGGCAGTTGTAAGATGAAATCTCAAAGTGGTTTTGATTGATATTTTCCTGAGAAGACTGTTTAACATTTGCTTCTCAGCCATTGGCATTTCCTCTTTTGAGAATTCTCTGTGTAGATTTGAATACCATTTTTAATTGGGTTGTTTTCTTGATATCTAGTTTTTTTTAAAGTTCTTCATATATTTTGTATATTAGTCCTCCATCTGATGTTTGGTTGGTAAAAATCTTTCCCATTCTGTAGGCTGCTGCTTTGGTTTTGTGATTTCTTGCCATCTACTTCTTAGGAGTATAATCAATCAGTCAGTCTGTCTGTCTGTCTGTCTGTCTGTCTCTCTCTCTCTCTCTCTCTCTCTCTCTCTCCTCTAGAGCCTTCAAGTGTGCTGTTAACTTACGAGTATGACATCTCCAGTATTTTACGAAAGCACTTAGTGCTATGAACTTGTCTCACAGCAACACATTCATTGTGTCCTTTATGTTGTCTTTTCATTTTCATTTAATTACGGTAAGTCTTTAATTTCTTTCTTAGTTTCTGCTTTGACCTGTTTTTCATTCAGGAGTGAGTAGTTTAGTTTCCATGAGTTTGTAAGCTTTCTGTTGTTGATACCCAGCTTTAATCGGAGGTGTTCAAATAGGGTATTAGGGTGAAATGTTATGTAAATACCTGTTAGGTCCATTTGGTTTATCATGTCCATTAGCTCCAGCATTGCTCTGGTTTGCTTTTCTCTAGATTAACTGTCTGTTGGTGAAAGTAGGGTTAACGCCTCTCATTATCAGTGTGTGGGGGTCAGTATGTGATTTAATCTGTTTAATGGTAGTTTTATGAACTCGCATGCCTTTGTATTTGGAGCATAAATATTAAGAATTGCAGTGTCCTCTTGGTGGACTTTTCCACTGATGAGTATTTAGTATCCTTCTCATCTCTTTCGATCAGTTTTGGTTTCAAGTATATTTTGTTAGATATTAAAATGGCTGCAAGAGCTTGTTTCTTAAGTCCATTTCCTTGGAGTAACGTGTATCATGGTTTCCTCTTCTGTTCTCTTAGCTTGTCAGTTTATGTCTTTCCTATTTTTTTCTTGTGATGTTAATAAAACTTTATGAGAAGGAAACTATAAATTACGTTTTCAACATTTTGTACTTAATGATAGTTCTAGGCCAGTTTTGGTTCAGAAATTTATTTTCATAGGTAATCATCTATGTTGCTTAACCTCCTCCAAAAACAAATAAGATGAAACAAATTTTTAATCCTCAAATATTTATGAGGCAATATGTGTGAGAGATCATATATTTTCAGAATATTTTAAAAATAATTGCCTATTAGAATATATAAGCTTTACATTCAAATTCTATTTTTTGGTTTCATGAGACAAGGCATGTTACTTCAAGCAGGTAAACTTACAGATTTGACTTGTTCTGACAGAGACAGGGAAGAACGGTTGGCAGCACTCACAGCAGCGCAGCAAGAAGCTATGGAAGAGCTGCAGAAAAAAATCCAGCTCAAGGTCAGAATAGCATGTTATTTTAATTTGAAATTTTGGAGCTTACAATGGATGGAGCACATAAAATTCTATGAAATAAAAATTGAATTAATTTGTATTTATAATTTTTAAATAAATGTTTATGATTGAGTTATAACTGACTTAAAGATGCTATTTTGAAAATGCATTTTATTTGGTAAAATTTATTTTGATATCAGAGAATCATTATGGAGCAAACAATAAAGAAAGTCAATATTTTCTCTTATTTAATAAATAGCTTGAAGGCATTACTAGTAGTATTTTGTTATTTTAATTATCTAATCTATTATCTAATTATTCATTTGATGTTAATGCTCATGAATGCATAGTTTTAACTTGGAAGATTATAAAAAACCATTAATTTCTAGAAAAATGTTATCAATATTATAACGTGTAAGTGGTTTCTGCTATCTGAGTAATTTATACTGTATCACAATGATTTATATGTTGACTCCTTGTAGAGATATTTAATATTATATAATAGAGATAGTAGCTTTTTAATTTGAAAGACCTTAGTTTTCCATTTGTAGAGTCATAGGAATTTATCATTATTTAAATTCAATGCAGCAAATACTTATGAATAAGATAGTATTCCCATTTTCAGGAAGTGCCTAATTAGTGTGAGATTCAGATATGAAGTGGTTAACTTTTGCATAATAGAGGTGGGGTTGTGTGTAATGTTGGATAGAGGAGGATGCTTGGCATCAAAGACCAGGAAGAATAATGACTCCACTTAATCTAGTTGAACTTAGGGAGTACAGTTGAGGAAGGTATGTTCCACTTATACAAAATAATGTGAACCCCTAAAAAGATGTTTCTGGGTTAGCGGCTTGAGGTGGAAAAGTAGTAATAGGCCCAGGGTAGGTGTACGTCTTTGTCACTTTTCTGCTATGTGACTAAACTTGACTGTTTCTATGGGTCAGCACTTCTCGTAGTGTTTGACAGGTAACCAAATGAGTAATGGGTAACAGTTTATCAAATTCTACCTCTCTGTAACCAGTAGTGTTGAATCACTGAACACAGTGGCACAGTAGATGTAGGAAGTTCTGTGTTAAAAATCTGATCATCTTAACTTACTGTCTTCCAGATTTGTCTATGAAACTATTCTCATAAATCATATCCTGACATCCTCTAGGGCTTATCTTAGGAAGCAATATTGTCCATGTGTGATATGTGAAAAGATTAAGCTTTGTTCTCCAGTGTGGAAGGTAGTATAAAGCAAGGCACTTTTGGATTATTTTAGAAGTTTTAATGGAAAGTCTTTTTCCAAATTCTTAGTATAATCTGAATACTTTTTAAGTTTCTCACACTATGATCCTGTCTCCAGCATGATGAAAGCATTCGAAGGCACATGGAACAGATTGAGCAAAGGAAAGAAAAAGCTGCCGAGTTAAGCAGTGGGCGGCATGCAAGCACTGATTATGCCCCTAAACTGACCCCTTATGAAAGAAAGAAGCAGTGTTCTCTCTGCAATGTCCTGGTATGTGGTTGTCATTATTAACAGTCTAGTGATGTTATTTATTGCTAAAATTTATTAAAAGGCTTCTAGCCTTTTAAATCTTGTACTAAGACATCTACTAAGTGCTATTGACTTCTGTGAGGATTTTAAATGAACAGTAAGTACTAAAATAATAGCAGTTGCCATGGCAGTGCAAATGTTTGCAGTTGTTACTACAATTCTTGTTTACCTGCTTAATGGTAGACTAAGCTCGTATTCTGTTGTTTGGACCAAAAAACAAAACCCAGGGTTTCAATGATTTTCAAATCTTTAAACTTAGTCTGAGAATTGCATTCTAAGGAAAATATTTTGAACTATCTATATACATATCTATCTGTCTGCCCATCCATCCATCCATCCATCCATCCATCCATCCATCCATCCATCCATCCATCCATCCACCTACCTGTTCTAGAGTGATCTGAATTTGTATATAATGTACTGGATTAAATGTTTAGTTCTTGGCATCGGATGCAATGCTGTATTGATGGCTACAGCCTTCTTTAATTTTGTGCTTTTAGATCGCTTCTGAAGTATATCTCTTTAGCCACATTAAAGGGAAAAAACACCAGCAAGCTGTGAGAGAGAATAGCAGTATCCAGGGGCGTGAACTTTCAGATGAAGAAGTGGTAAGCTTTAATTTTGTCCTCTTATAGTTATTAATTGATTACCTAGGATGAGTTCTTTTACTATGTGTTCCTTATTTATGTGTATTTATATAGCTATTTAGAACGAGGCTTAGCATTTAATATCTGTATTAATATAACAAACAGGTATTTTATTATTTTAGTATACATATTAATAACTATACAGACAAGGTTTTTGCTATCACTGCCATAATTTTTGTTCAAAAAAGTTAGTGTTTTGTGCTGGTGAGATAGCTAGTTCATACAGTGAAGACACATGCAGCCAAGCCTGTCACCCTCCGTTTGATCGCTGAGACTCACATGGTAGAGGAGAAAATTGGCTCTCAAACTACCCTCCAACTCACCACCCATGTGCCATGGCAGATTCACAGTGAGTGTGCACACACACCACAAATGAACAAAACACATTTCAAAACATTTAAGAAGGTCTCCAGATGTAGTTCTGCAGTCAGGAGCACCAGAGCTTGTAGAGAACCAGAATTGTTTTCGAGCACCCACAGTGTGTGGCTCACAGCTGCAAACCTTAACTCCAGCTCCAGGAGATCTGATGCCTGATTTGTCCTCTGGGGCACATACATGTACATGTAGACAAAAAGGGACATGCACAGATATACTAAAAGTAAATCTGGAAAACAGAAAAGTTAAAATATTCTGTTACTAATTTGAGGCAGGAATTCATCAGTGATTACCAAGTGTTTTAGAAAACATAGATTAATGTCTATTTCATATAAGTGGTTAATATTGGATTAGTAAACCATTTACAAAGTTTTAGCAGTATATTATTTATTTACCTATAATCGTTGTGTATTGAAATTTTATAAATATATTTAAAATTTTATAAAATGTTTAAAATATAAATATGTTTATAATTTTATATTAAGCTGTTCTAGAACTATGATGATATTTATGAATTTGTCTATTCTTTTTATTATACCAAATGTCTAATGCTACTAAAGAATGCTAAAGTCATGCTTGTTAAACATCTGTTAAGATGTCCAGGAAAGATTATTGTGATTTCTTCAAGGACAGTACCAGTTTGTAGATGTTAGTGTATGGTAAACTTATGTTTAACATGTATTTTAATTTAATTATTTTGTATGTGTGTGGGATGGAAATCAGGAAACAACTTTGTGGGGGTTGTTGCTTTTGAGGCAGAGTTTCTCTCGTTATGTTTACCATTGCCCTGTATACTCAAGTTTCTGCAGATTCTCTACCTCCCATTTGCCATAGAAGCAACTCGCTGACAGCTAACTCTTTTTTTAAAAATATATTTTTTTTAAATTTTATTTTTCTTGGATATTTTATGGATTTATATTTCAGTTCTTATCTTGGTTCTTCCCTCTCCCATACTCTCTCCCTTGTTTCTTTGAGGATGATCCCACTCCCACCCACCCACTCCTACCTCAACACCCTGGCATTCCCCACATTGGGGAAATGAACCTTCAAAGGACCAAGGACTTTTCCTCCTATTGATGCTGAACATTGCCATCCTCTGCTACATATGTGGCTGGAGTCATGGATCCCACCATGTGTACTCATTGGTTGGTGGTTTAGTCCCTGGGAGCTCTGGGGTTCTGATTGGTCGATACTGTTGTTCCTCTTATGGTGTTGCAAACCTCTTCAGCTCCATCATTCTTTTTTCTAACTCCTCCATTGGGATCCTCTTGTTCAGTCCAATGGTTAGCTGCAAGCATTCTCATCTGTATCAATAGGCCTCTGGCAGATTCTCTCAGGGGACACCCATTTCCGGCTCCTGTCAGTAAGCACTTCTTGGCATCAGCAATAGTGTCTGGGTTTGGTGGCTGCATATGGGATGCATCCCCGGGTGGGGCAGTTTCTGGATGACTTTTTCTTCAGTCCCTGCTCTACTCTTTGTCCTTGTATTTCCTCCTGTGAGTATTTTGTTCTCCCTTCTAAGAAGGACTGAAGCATCCACATTTCAGTCTTCCTTCTTCTTGAGCTTCATATGGTCTGTGAATTTTTTCTTAGTTATTCCAAGCTTTGGGGCTAATATCCACATTGAGTGCATCTCATATGTGTTCTTTTGTGCTTGGGTTACCTCACTCAGGATGATATTTTTCTAGTTCTATCCATTTGTGTAAGAATTTCATGTAGTCACTGTTTTTAATAACTGAGTAGTATTCCATTGTGTAATGTACCACATTTTCTGTATCCATTCCTCTGTTGAAGGGCATCTGGGTTCTTTCCAGCTTCTGGCTATTATAAATAAGGCTGCTATGAACATAGTGGAGCATGTGTCCTTGTGATATGGTGGAGCATCTTTTTGAGGTATTCCTAGGAGTGGCATAGCTGGGTCCTCAGGTAGTGCAGTGTCCAATTGTTCTAACTTTTAGTTTTGCTCTGGGGATTTAATTTAGGTTTGTCATAGGGTTACATGGCTACATTGACTCACTACTCTCTCTAACTCTCTCTCTCTCACGCCTCTCTCTCTCTGTGTGTGTGTGTGTGTGTGTGTGTGTGTGTGGCAAGACAGGTGTGTGTGTGTGTGTTTTTTTCAATCTTTGATTATCTGAAGGTCAGAAAGTGATATATGTATAAAATTCTAAACACTTCCTAAAATGGTTTTACCATTGGCCAGTCACCATCTTTATTTTGAAAGTCTTAATTATTACATATGTTTAAGGTACTGTTTTGCATCCAATCAGTAGTAGCATTTAAGAAACCTTAGGAAATATTTAGAACAGTTGGAAAAGTCACAAGAATTTAATGTGCTCTAGACACATTCTTCTGCAAGGTGACTCAGACACTGCTTACAGTACTTCTTTGGAGAAATACCAACATGAACAAAAAGATTCTAATACTGGGGCTGTTGGTTCAAGGCCTTTTCCAATTGGGTTGTGCATAATTCTGGTATTAGGATCCCAGCTGAGATCCTACTCTCATCTCCACAGCCAGGGAACACCTTGTTTCTATATCAGTCCACTCTGACTCTACCGTCTAGTTAAGGAGGTGTCACTGTGGATGGTCTTTGTTTTTGTCTATTGGTTGGTGATTCTTATTTTAAAGCCTCAACATCAGTAAACTGAACAGATTGTCCAAATACTTTGGTAAAATCATTCTTAATTACTTTAGTCTGAATCTCCCCATTGGAGGCTAGTGTCTGGTGGGTCAGCATGGACTCCTCATACTAGACTTCCCATTTGTAACAGATGCTGTGATGACATGAGTAACGTGTGACTGTATGACCATCTCAGTTTGCACATTAGAGGAAGACTTATGATCTACTTATCTATTCCCTGCAGACTAGGACTGTCTCTGTTTGACAGGAATTGGTGTTATTAGCCATGGGTGATGTTGATACCGATCACTGAATAATATTTTCTTGGACACACTCTTAGGAAAGTCTTTCTGGCTTCTCAGTTTTGGGTTTAGTCATTATGGCCTTCAACTGCTTGAGATTTTTCATCCGTGACACAGAATTAATTTCCAGCTGGCTAGCTGCTACCTGATGCTCACAATCCTTCTGCCACTTAATCTGTCACTATGCCTTACAGCCTCGCCCCATATGTATTTGTCAGAAGGCTTTCACTGAAGTTTCTTCTTCTGGCTTTCAAGCTCCTGCTGAAGATCATGTTTATTGTCTTCATAGATCATAGTTGTTTTCTCCAAAATCTCAACCTTGCACTTCAAAGTTTTATTTTTCTTCTCCAGTAATTCTATTTCTGATTTAAGTTCTGAGACCAACTTTGTCAAATGCTTTATAATGCTTTGAAAGTAATGCATCATAAGTTCCTTGGGCATTAGTTGTCATAGGCGATGTCATTTCTCCAAAATTTCTATCACTTTTGGAAGGGTCTCTGATTGATATCCAAAAATTTGCACAGGGGCAATGATAAGAAACTATAGCATCATTTCAGTCACCAGTGGCTTATCTCTAACCACCCTTCCTAATCAGGTTTGTACTATGAACCCACACATATCATCTTGTCTACTGGTATCACTACTTCAGCAAATTTCAGGACTTGGAAGCTTTCTTCATAGTCTTCAGCCTTTGTGTTCATACACAATTAGCTGTCCCTTCCCTTCCCCATTGAACAGATGGGCAACTTTGCATCTTGATGTGGAACCACCTTGTTAGTCCCATACAGTTGGTTTTTCTTTAGGACTTCATTATCTTCATAGCATCTCCACTGACTAATGTTCATGTAATCTCTTACCCTCTGCTTCAGTCTGGTTAGTTCTTTCACATCAGCAAAGATCCACAAGAGACCACTGGCTGATAGTCATTTGTTCTTTTTCCTGTAACTTGTGTCTCTTAGCATCTTAGACTAGTTTAATGCTGAATGGGAAAGAGCTGGCCACATGTCTCCTTTTCTGACTCCTGGGAAAGCCTTCAAGCGGCTCCATCTATTTTGGTTCACTCTTCAACATATATATTGTGGTTCTTCTTGGAGCATTAGATTGTGGGAGCACAGACTCTGTTATTATTGTTGTACTGCAGCCACGTGGACTTTATGGGATCAAACCTCTTACATAGATCATATGTAATTATTATAGATTCCAATGTAAGAGACAAACATGCCATAGATACTGTCTTTGTTAACTTTTGCTTTGCATATTCTTGTATATTTATTTACCTGTCATTGTTTGAATATGCTTGATTCAGGGAGTGACACTGTTAGAAGGTATGGCCTTTTGGAGTAGGTGTGTCACTGTGGGAGTGGGTTTCAAGACCCTCACCCTAGCTGCCTGGAAGTCAGTCTTCCACTAGCCGCCCTCAGATGAAGATGTAGAACTCTCAGCTCTGCTTGTACCATGCCTGCCTGGATGTTGCTATGTTCCTGCTTTGATGATAATGGACTGAACCTCAACCTGTAAGCCAGCCCCAATTAAATGTTGTCCTTTATAAGACTTGCCTTGGGAATCAGAGAAAGGACTGAAAGAGCTTGAAGGGACTTGAGATCCCATATGAACAACAGTGCCAACCAACCAGAGCTTCCAGGGACTAAGCCACTACCCAAAGACTATACATGGACTGACCCTGGGCTCCAGCTGCATAGGTAGCAATGAATAGCCTAGTAAGGGCTCCAGTGGAAGGGGAAGCCCTTGGCCCTGCCAAGACTGAATCCCCAGTGAACGTGATTGTTGAGGGGAGGGTGGTAATGGGGGAAGGGCGGGGAGGGGAACACCCGTATTGAAGGGGAGGGGGATGTTGGCCTGGAAACTGGGAAAGGTAATAACAATTGAAATGTAAATAAGAAATACCCAATTTAATAAAGATGGAGAAAAAAATATAAAAAGACTAGGGAAAAAAAAAAAGAAAAAAAGACTTGCCTTGCTTGGTTATGGTGTCTGTTCACAGCAGTAAAACTCTAAGACATTACTGTAATCTTCAAACTCTGTATCTACTTGTCACTTGTTAGAGGGAATCTTTGAAATGGGTAGAGCTTTGTTCCAAGGCATCATTTTTGCAATGTATGTCTACACTATTCCTGTCATTAGATTTAAAATGTAATATTTTGCTTGAACCATGTGTTTGAACTTATGTCCAAACAATGAAGAAGCAGTCCTTCATTCCCTGGAGGACTTGTCATTGTATGAGCTTTTCTATTTCCAGCCATACCTCATAAAAACAAAAGACTGTTCTTGACACAGATGAGGCCATCTACCAAGAAATTAACCACAACATCAAAAGTGCCTTCTGGATGGTGTGAGTTGCCTAAATGAATACAAGGTCTGCTAGTCTCCATTTCTGTTGAGATAATAACCCTTAGCAGTGTAGAGCTGTACAATGTCATGTTACCACATCTATACAGCACTCTTCCTTAGGACAGTGTGGTCGGTACACCTTACAGTATACTCCAGCTGGATCTTTAAGGTTTGTCTGGATAGTTGTTTAATTACAAGTTCTCTAGCCATCTTAGCTTTTGCTGGCTTCATGGGCACAGACACAATGGTGTCCAGACTCTGGACTCTGACCCAAGCAGGGCTGATGGCAGGCTGAATGACTCAGACTGATTAGTCCTAGGGACCCAGATTCCTGCTGAGACAAGCTGGATATTGTCTATGTTAGTTTTTTTTAATGTCATACATTAGTCAAATACACCAATCTCAAGCACTTGAGTAATGCTTGCATATGTATACACCGGTACACTACCTAGAACAAGATAGAATTTCCTATCACCCAGGGGATTCCTTTTGCCCGTTCTCAGAAATGTTCCTAAACTAGAGACTAGTATATTGATGTCATCAGTTAGTCCTGCCCACTTCAGAACTTCATATAGATGGTACTGCATTGTATGTTCTTTGCTATATCTTTCTTAAACCATAGCTTGTGAGTCTGGCCCCTGTTCTTTCTGTGAAACTGCAGTAATTGTTTTGTTAGATTTTTATTAATACCCGTAGGCAAAGGCAGGGGCAGGAAGATCTAGAATTCTAGGCCAGCTGAGGCTGAAACTCTGTGGCAGATAACAAATAAAAACCAAGAAACAGATAAAACCAAGCAAACTATTTACGTGTACCCTTCCCCCTCCCCTTTTTTTTTTTGCAGTCCGTGTCCTCCTTTATTTCATTTTTGTCCATTAGGATATGAATCCGTATGGCATGGGCTCCAACAGCTTGGGCTCTTTTTTTCGTTAGTATCACAAAGTATCCTCCTCTGGGTGGCCCAGGTGGTGCTTCAGCTGAACCCAGGCGCCCTTCTCTTTGGCTTCCTTTTTCTTCTGATCATTCTCCTTCATCCGCTTCAGGAAGCTGTCTCAGTTCCTCAAGTGCTTGGTCTGCTCAATTCACACATTGATCCTCTTGATCAGATACAGTGATGCCCACAGCATGCTAGATGACATTGCAGACTCTTCCGGTTTTGCTGTGGTAACACTTAGGGGGCATTTCTTTTTGAACAGTGCCCATTCCCTTGATGTCTGCAATATCACCCTTCTTGTGGATTCGCATGTTTGTGGCCAAAGGAAGAGCTCCATGTTTCCTAAAAGGCCTAGAGAACATACACCGAGTGCCTCTCCTCCTTCCCTTTGTGTTTGTCATTTTGGCACGTTACTGGAAGATGGCTGCCGTGGCCTACCTGTATCCATTTTTATAGCTAAAACTTGTTTTAAAGGAGGATTAACTGAGCTAAATTTTGGGATACTATTTCAAATTACAAAAAATGCATTCATTTGCTTTAAAAAAAAAGATTTGTTGTAAATTTCCTTAATGAAGCTAAATATATTTATTTTAAAGTACATTAAAATTAAAAGTGAAAAGTTTTCTGGGGTTGTGGGTCCGGTGAGAGTACTTGCTGTTATCCATTGTATGGAAAAAATTTTCTGCAGGATGCTATTATATAAATTCAGATATAAATTTTGTATCTTCATTTCAATGAGAAGAGATGCAAAGGAAAGAGTAGTAGACTGCTAAACAATGTGGAACAATGTATATTTGTTATTTACACATTGTTATTTATTGTAGCGATCTCTTATTTAATCATTATGGATTGAGATTTGATTGATGTGTTCAGTTTGTGTATTTTGTCAGTTTCAAATAATGAAAATTTTCAATTTCTTACTTAATCCATGTAACTATCCTTAGTGAAAGTTCCTTCCTCCCGAAAAACAGTGTTGGTAATATAACATATAGAAGTTTCATTTTTAATCAGTGAGGTACCTATAGTAAACACACGGTTCTACTTAAACTTATTACTTGCCGCCTGTGATGTCTTTACATTATATACACCATGCCTATTACCCTTCTTCTTTGGCATGTAAGATTTTATTTATATCACTTCTAACCTAATAAAATTGTGCCTTTGACCTAGTGCACTTGACATCTCAGATAACTTATTCTTGATCTTTGACACATTTTATCTTAAGCCTGTTAAACATAATATGTAGCTGCTGAGTAAGAAAGCTTTAGTATTTGCAGTTTTTATCTAAGAAATGTTCTTGCATTTTAAAAGGCTTCTCACAAAGAACTGGTGTGTATTTGACATTTTAGTGACCTTATAATTCAAATAGTTGTTTTTTAAAGATCAAAAAGTGAGTGCTAGTTATGAATAATCTAAAGTGAAAAATGGTACTGTATTGCTGTAGATTTTTAATGCTTTGATTTCTTTACTGTTCTCTCTTACACTATCTAATGAAACACATAGTAGCTTTGGCATAAGGTGCTTTCTCTTGCAGGAGTTAGGTAAGGCTAATGAAGGTGAAAAGTCATGGGTGGTTGTCTTGATCATGAATCTCTGTATTCTCTGTTTGTGGCATTCCTCTGTATTCCACATGTGAATTAGACACGTTCTGCTTTTTATGCTGCATTCTCACATATGAAGGGAAATAACAGTTCATTTTTTGTTTCCTGAGGTCTATGAGCAGGGTCTTCATGAAGAATCTTTTTTTTTTTTTTTCCCCGGAGCTGGGGACAAACCCAGGGCCTTGCGCTTCCTAGGCAAGCGCTCTACCATTGAGCTAAATCCCCAACCCCGAAGAATCTTTTTTTTTTTTTTTTCCTTTCTTTTTTTGGAGCTGGGGACTGAACCCAGGGCCTTGCAATGAAGAATCTTAAGTTCACCAACATTCATTGGATATTTGCAATCAAAGATGATTTTTCAAATGCTAAATTTGTAATCTTATCCCTAGAAATTACTCTAATTAAGTGATGGATAGGGAAAAAGGAAATTTCATATTAGCAAAAACCTAAAAATTCACTACATCTTCTGCTACATAAGCTGAACTCTTGAGTGAGACCGTGTCTGGCACTGGTGTGGAAGCAGTGAAGCATCTTGATTTGTCTGGGAAGCAGAAGGCTCCGTAACCACTCCCTCACTCCCTTATCTCCTTTGTAGGACAGAAGCCTTTACTCTCTTCTTCCCTGACTGTTAAGAGGAGCACTGTGGAACTGTCAACAGGAAGGCAGAGCAAATGAGCAAACTCTGAAGTCAGGTTTTCTCAGCCTTCCTAATGCAATGACCCTATCATACCATTCCTCATGTTGTGGTGACCCACAGACATAAAACCATACTCATGCTACTTTATAACTATAATTTGCTATTGTTCTGAATTGTAATATGACTATATGATATGTAAGATAGTCTTAGCTGACCCCAGTTAAAGGGTCATTTGACACCTCAAGGGGTTGCAGCCTACAGGCTGTGAACTACTGATTTGTGTGTGAAATAATTTTGATATTTAACAAAGAAGAGTTTTTGCATAACTATTAGCATATAACAGTTTGGAATATTTTGATTCACTTAAGTAGTATAAATGAGAACAGTAGTTAGCTACCGTGTTACTGCCTTACTAAACTATTGTACTAAACTTACCTCAACGCCTAATTGTAAATATCCAAACATAAGGGTAACCAGTGGAATTTCAGGAAAAAACGTATAATATTCTCACACATCTTGGTTGGAAAAGAAAGTAACAAATGAATTTTGAAAATATAATGCCACTTACACCTTTTGCAGGGACTGTACTCATGTTTTAGGCTTGGAAAAGTATGTGTACCTGCTGAGTCATCTCTTTAGCCTGTACTTTTATCATTAATACTAACAATTAGTCATTTTTAGTGTTGATTTTTTTTATAAGTTAGTTTGAGGGGCTGAAGAGATGGATCTGCTATTAAGAGCACTTGTTCCCCCAGCAGAGAACCTGGTTGGATTCCCAGCATTCACTTGTTGGTTCACAGCTACCTGTAAGTCCAGCCACAGGAAATCTGATGTTCTCTTCTGATCTCTGCAGGCATCAGGCACACACATGGTACACATACATGCAGAAGTAAAACAGTCATTATAAGTATGTATGTATGTGTTTATGTATGTATATTTTTACAAATTTAGTTTTGGGGATATTACTAAAGATTCACGTTTAGAAATGAAAAGATCCCTCAGCTTACAAAGACTTTTATATGTCTTTACTTTTAAACATTTGGATTTTTTTCAAAGTAAAAGTTTGTGTGTTTGTTGAGTATGTTTGTGTGCTTGTGTGCAGGTTTGTTGAGTGTCCTCATGTGTATATGCAAAAGACAGAAGACAGCCTTCTGTGTCTCTCTTCAGGCATCTTCCCCCTGAGTGGGGACAATGACATACTCTCTCACTGGCTAGGAACTCAGGAAGGCTGAGTGGCCAGTGATCCCAGGGATCCTTCTACCTGTCCCTCTTCAGCACGGTAGACACCACTGCACGTAGCTGTTCATGTGTGTTGGCGGATAGGCTCTGGGTCCTTGCACTTACCACAGTAAGTGCTTTACAACTGACATAATTCCTTATGCACATAAAGTTAAATTTTAAGTAGGTAACAAATGCAGTTCAGAAATCAAACTATTTAATTTTTAGTAAAGCTCTTCTTTTGTGACTCCTAGACACACCCTATAATGCAGCTAAACTAATACATATATGGAAAGCCAATTCTGCAATAGTCTGTAAGCCATCAGAGTAGATGAAATTTAGTTATGCTTTCAGCAGAAAAAGGCATAGCTGCCGTGTCAGAAAGTCAAATGCTGTTAGCACATTTTAGTTTTCTGATATTCCTGCTTCAGTTTCTTGTGGATATTCTATCTCCAAGTGAATCTTCAATCACAATAAGTCTGTCTGTCCATCTGTCTATCTGCCCACTCATCCTTCTGTCCATCCACCCACCCACCCACTTATGTATCCATTCATCGAACCATCCATCCAATATTTAATTTTATTTATTTATTTGAAACAGGGCATCACTACATTGCCCAGACTGGCCTTCAATTCCAATCTTCCTCAGGCCTTGGAATGATACAGTATCAGGATTTTGCTCCTAGTTTTAATTTTTTTTAAAAATTAAGGATGTATTTTTGCATGTTGAATATTTTGCATGCATGTATGTATGTGTACCACATACATGCACCACATATATGCCTGGTGCCCAAAGAGAAGAAGTGTCCTAATCCCCTGGAAATGGAATGATGGATGTTTGTTAGCAACCATGTAGGTGATGGAAATAAAACCCAGGTCCTCTAAGAAAGTAACAAGAACTTATACCCGCCTGGGCATTTCTCCAGGTCCTGTTTTTAATAACATCTAGTCATGATTTTACTTTTTACTGCTTTCTTGGGGTTTACTTTTAATTTCTTTTTATTTTTGTTTATGATGAATTTACTTAAGTGTTTCATATTGGTTCATCTTTATAGTACCAGTGTTTAACATACATAGTATTATTTCTGACTTCAAAGTGTTTGATTCTAATGTTTTTGTATTTTAAATGTTTTATCTCGGTGTTTACTATCATTTTAGTGTGAGAATTTTCTTTTTCTAATATATCAGATATCTTATTTGTGTAATTTTAATCTTTTACTGTTGTGATTACACATATTTTCTAATATTATTTTTATTTTACTGGTAGAACCTTCACATGTTGATGGCATGTCATTTTTTAGGCCCTGCTAAAATTTAGTTCACTCTTCCTATATCTAAATTTGTAGCTGTGCAGTTTTATAACTTGTTTCATCTTCATTACTTAGTTCTGATATCAGGTTATACATATAAAGTAAGACATAGCTTTTCTTTTGGTGTTCAGAAGATATATTCAGTGTAAGGATTGTCTTTTTATTGAAAAAAAAACAAAACTGGGAACAGCCTGCTAACGGGCTTACATGGGCTCTACATTGGAGCTATAATCTTAGGCCCTTTGCTTTTAATATTTTAAAGAACTTGCTTGTCAAATTCATTTTTTGACTTCTGTCTGTGGGATGATTCATTTTTGAACATGTTTAATGAACAAAACTATGAAAACATTTTCTCCTAGATTTTCTTGTGGTGGTAACAAAAAATTCTTTTATACCTTTAAATTTAATTTCTTTTAGCAACTGAGTATTCTTGTGTTGTTCACTTTCTTTGATTTGTAGGTATAGCTCACCCTTAATCCTAATTTTTTTTTATTTTTGTTCATTGGATTTCAGAAAAATCCTTCACATAGCTTCTTTTCAGTATTTTATAGTATTGTGTGTTCTACAATGACTTGTTTCATTACAATGTGCATCTTACTATATAAAACAGACAACTTTTTTTAGTTTAAGAAATAGAAGCATGTTTTAATTTTTTTTTTCTTTAAAGAGCTAATTGAATAACTGCTATAGGGTTATTGAAGTCCCACGGCTGCTCTGGGAGGCTGGACAAGGAAAGTTTGACTGTGCTCACCCCCTGCATGCCACTGCCAGGCAGGTGTCAGGCTGTGAGAAACTGGGTGGGGAAGCACAGTCTGAGACCTGGGACACAGTAGGAGCTGGCTGGGGGCGGGGTGGGGGTGTCCTGGGCTGAAAGGAAGCCTGGGTCTTCTGGCCCTCAAGCTCTTGGATATCCTGCTGTGGAAGAGCACACACCCCACCTTCCACCCCTCAAACCCCACTTCCCTGCTGGGGGATGGATCTAGCCCTAGGCTGAGGGCGATTAGAGGGCAGCTCTGTAGTCAAAGGCCTTCTCCTTGGCTCCCCAAGGCAGATCCTGATAAAAGTCCGTGGTTTCAAGACATTTATTGTCATGGCAGGAGGTGGATGAGTAAAACTGTACCCCTCTTCTCAGAGTGGGCCTGAGATTAAATACCTTTTGCAGGGAGGAATGTCTGGGAAGGGAAATTCATTGGCTAAGCCTCCAGGCCTTTAGGTACCTTATTATAATGGAGATCTGTCTTGAGCCTACGTGTCCTGTCCTCTACCTGTGGAGAGCCTTGGGGCATTGCCCTTATGTGACTGATGGCCACAAATCTATTGAGGGCTGTTGGCTAGGAACTGGCCTGATTTCCTGGGAATCAGGTGAAATGCCTACTGTCCCTCAAGGTGATTGGGGTTCCAAACCTCAACCAGGAACCAGGGTCTTTCACTGTCCCACAATGCTCCTTTTACTTTTTTTTTTTTTTTTTTTTTTTTTTTTTTGAGAGGCATCACTGGAGTGATGGCGTCATTTGTAATGGAAATTTTGAATGGGCTTGAAGTATCAAAAGAAAACACTACACAGGCTGGAGGGGTAGCACAACTAAGCCAGAGGGTTAAGGAGGGATGAGGGTGGGGGAGGGGAAGACAAAGGATTATTGTATCAATTAAATATTCCATGGGTTGTACACTTTGAGGGTATTAACATTGGCTTTAAACAACATTTGGTTATTCTAACTAGACATGCTTTCCTTATTATCATGTGACTTCCAAAGTTTAGTAGCATTTGGCTTTGGCAAGAGAGTTCATCTGTAGCTGGAAGGTCTCAAGTCTGTCCTCTGTGGGTCTCAGTATGTCTCAGGAGTCTTCAGTCAGATGAGTTGTCTGGAGGAAGGGAGCTTTGTCCCAGGCAGATTCGAGGAGAAAGCATTCAGTCTCAGCTGGATCTGTGAGAGCAGCACTGTAGATAAACCTGTAGTGTAATCACAACAGAGGAGCAGAACCCAGGCAGGGGCTCTGCATAGGGTGGGTAGCATGTGTTAAGCCTCTGATGGTTTGCTTGGGAGTACATCATGATCTGTTGTTACGATCCTAGAACCAAGGGTGTTCGAGGAATTTAGTCCTGGAAGGCACTAAAGTCTGCTTTGGATGGCTGAGGAAGAGAATAAGATGTTAATTATGTATCTGGGATAGGCAGGAACAGTTTGTCTGTGTTTTTAACTGTAAAATTTGGTGTCATCGCCAAGTACACATTTTTGGACCCATCATCATGATCAAGACAGTGAGCTCACCGTCTCAGCTGACTCTCATCTGCACATCTTCTGGTTTTCTGTCTCTTAGTTTTCCTAATTTCTCTAGAAAAGTTTTGAGGTTTCCTCTTCTAATAGTAGACTTATCAGTTTCTTTGACAGTTTAATTTGTTTTTGTTTCATATAGTATAAATTTTTGTGGTTAGGTATCTGTATAAAACTGTTATGCCTTCTTGATTGACTTCTTTATTTGTATAAAATTACCACTTTATTTTTGGTCTTTTTTTTTTTTTTTTTTTGCTGTGAAAAATCTCCCTTACCTTCTCTTGATATAACCATTCCCCAATTTTCTTTTTTTACTTTTGTATCCTATTTTTGCATGAACCTTATTGAAAAGTGTTTGTTTTCTGCTGCTCGTGTGAAGCTGCTGGCTTCCCCCACAGCCTTTTCAGTATGACTAGGTACCAAAAGGAGAGAGCAGTGCCGTTCTGCTCCTTAGCTCCCTATGACTTTGAGTCCAGAGTGTGATTCAGTTTTTGATAATGTGCTATCATTGTTACTCTGTTATTGAAACGATTTCTAAGGATGGCCCCAATAATATTCCAAGTTGCTACATCTGAGCGTTCTGGGAAAATCCCTTTTGCTTATTTATCAGACTTGGATCATTCCAGTCGAACCCTTTCATGCTGCACAGCTTCAGGCCTTCCTCAGTCTCCACAGCGTGATCTGGTAGTGAGGCTGTTGAACTCTGAGGCTTTTGTAGTCATCTGTTAAACCTCAGATTAGATCAGAAGGAACAGCAGAATCTGCACAGGAAGCCCTTACCTCATTCATCAACTTCACCTACTGATGGAGAATTTGTAATGTCACTGAGTGGCAAGGGGACAGATGGTGGACTATAATACTTATCAGGGGATGGCTTTTTCTCTTTTAGTTGGTGTCTGTTTCACTGTATTTCATTAGCTTCATTTTTCTTATCTGTCACTTCAAACAATATAATACATGGATTGTAATTAATAAAATCTCTAGTGTGGGCTATATCTTAAGTCAGGGACCTTAACAGAGCTGAGCCTTTTGTATAATTAAAATGCCCTCTCGAGTTTAAACTTGTCTGTGTCATGTATATTTAATTTCATTTTTCAAAGGGATGCTGTCACTAAGGGCACCATTTTGACAGAGGATAGCGCATTTCAAGCTTTCTCAAATTTACTGTTTGACAAATTTATAAACCATAAATATAATGGAATTCTTAAACGTTTTTATTTCTTCAATTATTTTATTATTTTCTTTTTATTTTTTATTAATTATTTAATTTATTTACATTCCAGATGTTGCCCCCCCTGCCTCCCCTTTGATTCTTCACCCTGTTCTCCCTCCCCTTTGATTCTGAGAGTGTGTTCCTCTTCTACACCCCACTCCCACCAATCCCTGCTAGCATCTCCCTCCCCTGGGGCATCAAGTTTCTATAGTTCTCTCCCCCAGAGGCCAGACAAAGGCAGCCCTCTGCTAATCTGTAGGAGGGGGATGCGGGGGGAAGTGGACCAGCCTGTGTGTGTTTGGTTGGTGGCTTAGCCTCTGGGTGCTCTGAGACATCCATGTTAGTTGATACTTTCTTCCAATGAGATTGCAGCTCCCTTCAGCTCCTTCAGTTCTTCCCATAACTCTTTCATAGGGGTCCCTGAGCTCAGTCCAATGGTTGGCTGTAAGTATCTGCATCTGTCCCAGTCAGCTGCTGGTAGAACCTCTCTTTCAAAGGACAGCCATACTAGGCTCCCTTCTGTAAGCAAGACATGGCATCAGTAATAGAGTTGGGGTTTGGTGTCTGCACAGCTTGTATGCTGCCTTAGATCTTTACCAGGTGACAACAACAAGGGGTGTCATGTGAACACACCTATGACACACATTATAGTTTCTTAAATATCTCAATACCGTTGGTTTAGTATAAATTATTTCTGTGTAGTGCCTTCATTTTAGATGTTAGGTTAATACCCAGGAATATTATATTTACAGCCAACAAAAAAAACATTTATAGTGATAGGTCAACTTTAAAGAGTTTCTCCAGTTTCTTGCAGATAAGATTAGTTTATGAAGAATGATATCAACAAGAGTTTGTTACAGATTTTTAAAAATTCTAGCTAAAACTCTGGTGTCCAGAGAATTGTTCTTCTTTAAGAGAAGCAGCTAGCTTAAGTTCTTGACTTATATAGTACTTGTTAAATGTTAGTGTTAAATGTTAAATTTAGTAACACCTAAAGCTTACATATGTATTACTTTTAGTGTACTGTAGCTGCATGTACTGTTTGAAATATTGACCTAAAAATACCATATTTTAAATGCCATGTTTAATTTGTCTACCATTCCTGTTTTTCTCTTAACTTTCTCCTCTTCCTCTTCTCCCCATCCTGCACACCGTCACCTTTCCCTTAGTCCCTATCCTTTCAACTTTGATTTTATTAGTTGCCTTTCCTTGTTATCCTGAGAACACACTCAGTGCAGGTTCTAATCCCCGTGTCTTCCACTTGTTTTTGATAGCGAGTTACTGTTGTAAAAATGCCTGTCATTTTTTATATTTTTAAATATCTGACTTCTTTGGAATAACTAATTTTAATAGTGTAAAAATAACATTTTATTCTTGAATAAAGTAATATTGAATTTTACACTACAAACTTCATTCAGAAGTTATAGGATAAAGTTAAGTGAAAAAAAATGTTGAAGGTAAAACATGGAGTTAATTTCCTGCCTCTGCAGATCTGGTACTACCCTCATCTTGAACATAAGTCTTGGATCTAGAGAGGCTTATTTGAAGCATGACTTTAGATTTACTTTCTTCACTTTTAGAAGAATAAAAAATAAAAATACATTATTATAGTGATTTTCTTCAAAGTAGACATTCCAATTCTTTTAAAGGATCTGTAACAGTTAGCATTCTTTACAACTCATAAGATGCTCATGAAGTGAAGTGGATCATTTGCTTTGATAGACTGCATCTTGTGAACTGTGTTTATTTGAAAAGCTATACTATTGACAGTTACAGGTTCTGTATTTTATCACTTAGGCTTATTCTGTTTTAGAATATTATTCCCCACAGATCATGATTCTTATCTAAATAGCTCAGTTTTTGTAAAATACGAAACATGGAGCCATCAGGATGAAACTGACTGAATAGGAAAGGCAAAGCCCACAGACTTTAGGGTCGGCTATTTAATTGATACATTAAATTATGGTAGAAGGCTGTAGTCTCATATGCTTGAAAAAGTAATTAAAATATTAGGAAAATAGAATCAGTTGTGACTTAAGAACTACACTTAATGTATGTGTATAGAATTGCCTATCATTAGTTAGTTTTTGCATTTATCACATTAACATTTAAAATATTAGGATGGGAATTCCAGATTGAATTTTTGATTTCTTCAGTTTACTGAGTGAGACTAGGAGGTGCCACTGTGCTGAGTTGCAGATTTGGTGGAGAGCTCTGTGTTGGCTCGTTTCTACTCACTGGTGTGCATTTCTTTGTATTCTGACTCTCTTACTTGTGTCCATGCCATAATAATTAGAATTCTGAGTAGCTCCAGAAGGTGAGTGTTTCTTACTCAGAAATGCTTCTTCTTTAGAGTAAGTCATCCTGCAGGAACTATAACCTCATGTAGTGACTTTCTTTGAAGAACTTGTTTTTCCTTTGCATTCCTTAATTTTAATTATTATGAATACACTAATATGTATTATAGGAAATTATCAAAATAGAAAAACAAAGTAATGTTTGCTGTTAGCATTTTGATTGACATATTTATAAACTAATATTTAAATTTTAACTAAATATATGCTTGTGTTACAGATTTGAACCCTGAAATTTATTATGATTGTTTAATGAAGATTTAAAATGTAGTTTGTAAAAAAATAATCAGATGATATGTAGTACTTTAACATATATGCCATAATTACATAATTAATGTCTGCTTCTGCTTTCTTATGTATTTACTGCAATGAGTTTCTTTATAGTGGAGTCATTTGTGCCTCTGTTTTCTTATGCTAGTTATATTGAAGTAAAATTACTTAAAGTAATTTTTAAAACCTGAGCATTTATTAGGTGTTAAGTGGCCAGTGCTGTACTTGTGTAAGGAGGTAAAGTGTATGTGGATGTGTGTATGCACCAGCATCTTCCTGTGGAACCAAGATCGGGATGCCAGTGTCTACACCGCATCCTCGTCCTTTGTTGTGGGTTTTTACTGCTTACAGCTCTGCAAGACTGGACATAAGAAAGATTGCTGCAGTTTTCTTATTTTTCCCTTTAACAGGGTTTTACTGTTTAGCCTTTGCTGGCCTGGAACTTGCTATGCAGATGTTCACCTGTCTCTGTGTCCTTAGTTCTAGGATTAAAGGTGTGCACCACTACACCAAGCCTGATTTACCTGATTTTAGCCATTACAAAACTTTGGGAGTGTGGGAAAGTAGTGTTAGAGTATGAATTTTCAAAAGTGTCATAATCAAAATTTCTGTTCTTGGATTCAGAGCTTATGTCATAATGGGAATAACCAGTGAGTAGGGAGAAAATGTACTTAGAACCCTAGTCTCATGGAGTCACCACTACTGGAGATGGAAGGCAGTGCTGCCCTCTTTCAAGATCAGAATGCTAGACCCCTCTGTGGATAGGAAGAAAAGTTGACGTGGGGAATCACACTGCCATGCTGTCTGTCAGGCAGAGAACAACCTTGTCAGTTTTAAAGGGACAGATAGTAGCAGGAGGAGAAGTACAAGCCAGATCCAGTCTGGGATTTAATATGGGGGCTTTGATGTGTTGTAAGCTGTTTATGTTAATCGGGGACTAGATGCCTCTGCATGAGGTAGTTGACCACTTCACTGGCCTGAAGAAGGAAAACAGTAGCTGTCTTGCTAAAAGAGAAACCTGTCTTGGGAGATTCATGAGCAATGCTGAGTTAAGGTTTCTGTTTACCCATAACAGTTGTTCTGTTTGCCTGGTCAGAGTCCTTCTGCTTAGGATATTGTTACTCACCCTGCCATATTGGGTGCCCACTTTGGACCCAGTACTACTCAAGTGTACTGGATTTGGAACCTAGACCAGGGAGAGCAAAGCTGCAGCCTACCAGATAGTGGGTAGATCTTGTAGGAAAGGGTCCTTTCAGTGCTAGTCCATGGGATTAAGTGAAAGGCATTTGAACCTTATCAGACTAGCTGCTGCAAGCAGTGGGGGCAGCTTGGGCCAGCACAGCTATTTAGTACATTCAGGTTCTGTGTTACTCTGTGCTTGACGGCTAATTTTTGCCCTGCTCTGTGAGTTGTACGTGAGAGTCAATCAAGAAAGGTGATTGGATCAATGGAACATGTATCATTTCTTTTAGTGAAGCACCTCATTATTTTTATATTTCTGCCAGAAAAGATTTTTTTATATTTATACATTTCAGTCTCAGTACTATATGCCTTTAGTATGTGACTACTGTGCAAAAAAAAAATGTATTGATTTCAAGTCCAAACCATAGATGTGTAAGAAGTAAGATTGCTGTGATTTGTTTCACTTTTGATGTCAAAGAAACAAGAATGTCAAAGTTCAAAGTACTAGGTCCAAAATAATATGAACGTGTTATTTATGCTTATAAAGTAGGTATCTTTCAAATTGGTTATTATGGTGAATTATATACACAATTGTAGACAGAAAAGTGTGGTAAACCTCTGTGTCCTCACTGCCAGCCTTCCAAGATAACTTCTGACTTGATGACATTTCATTTATGTCCACTGAATTGTTTTAAAAATCTGTTGCAGGTATTTTAAAATAATGGCCCCCTTTAGGGGTACAGTTCTGACTATGAAAGCCTAGGGCTTCTCCCATGGCTAAGCACATAATAAGTACAGAGTCACACCTCAAGCCCATCAATGATTATTTTTTAAAGGGCTTTCTGCTTTAAATTAATAATTGCATTTATATACTTATTTAGTCCATATGTGCATGCATTTGTTGTGTGTTGTTTATGTGTTAGGGCATGCACATATGGCTGTCGGAGAACAATTTACAGGGACTGGTTCTCCTTCCACAGTATGGATCTTGGGTAGCTAACTTAGGTTCAGGGTATGTTCCTTCCTCTGCTGGCTGAGCCATCTCACTATGCCCTGAGACATTTTCTTTAGTAGATTCTTCATAAAGTGCATATGAACATGTTTTTTGAACTTTTAGAATAATGATAATAGCTCCTTTTTGTTCTTATTGGAAATCACTTTTACCTTTCATCAGTTTTGTTTTGAGTCTTTGAGAATAGTGAACACATTGACTGTTTTGTGGCATGAAATTCTCTTATTATCTAAAGAACCGATGTTTACTTTTCTTCTCTGGAAAGACACTTGATTCTTTTGTTTGTTTCTTTGTCTAAAGAGCAAAAAATTTCCCCTTTTCTTTGGAGCCAGAAAGTTTAAGAGGTTATGTCTTGATGTTATCCACTAAGATTTTTTTTTTTTTTCTCTCTTTCTTTTCTTTTCTTTTCTTTTTTTTTTTTTTTTTTTTTTTTTTAAGATAAGGCCTTATTCTGTAGCTCAAGCCTGGAAGTCACCTTGTAAGACAGGTAGCCTCAAACTCTTGGCAGTAGATAGCCTCAGCCTCCCCAGTGCTGTGGTCAGAGGTGTGAACCCCTAGTTGGTCTTTACTCTTTCTGTTTGTTTAGGATGGCATTGTTTCATCTCATCCTGGTAACTTTGGTACTTGAGATTGCTAGTGTTTCGTTTTTATTTTTTCATTAGGTGAGTTTTATAAAACCTTTGTTTGTTTTCATTTGTTCTTATTTGTGTCTTACGGGCACTCCTTGTTACTTTGTTTTGTCATAAATATGTTTTGTGGGTTTTGTTATTGAATTTCTCATTTTTTTAATGTGATTCAGATTCCTAACATTCTGCTCTTATTGTCAGCTTTTTTTCTCCCAGAATGTTAAGTATTTTAATGTCTACTATTTTCTCACAGTACACTCTGATTTTACTGAACTGATTCTCAGGGTTGAAGCCTTTTACACACTCTCAATTTCATGAGCCAATACTCATTTACTATATAGTTCCTTCCTGGTTTGATTTATAACAGTTGTTTATTATACTGGGTCACCCAATGGTGCATCTCTTTTTTTTTTTTTAAACATAAAAAGTTGATCTAGGGTGTGGAGAGGGAAAGGAAAAAAAGGGGAGGAAAACTGTCTTGCTTTTAACAAAAAGCCGAACGTATCTACAGGAGTATTTGTCACACTTTTTATATCAGAAGTTTTAAGCTGCCCAAATAATTAACACTGAGACACCAGCAAAATTGAATGTAGCTGTGAAGTACAGTGCCTGTATTCACTAACTTAGGTCATCACGAAAATTAGTGGGAAGAATCTATATCATGGATATTTGATTGAAAATAGCTAATAAGCACTATGGTAATTCCATTTTTATTAAAAACACACAAAGAATCTCTAGAATACATTTTAAAATAACAGTTGTTTTGGGGTGTTAAAAGCCATAGGAGGATTTCCTTTTAATATTGTTAACTTTTTATGATTAACATGTATTCTTTTTTTTAATTATGTTATTAGTTAGTAAAAAGCATCATTTTTATTTTGGAAATTAAAAAAGTTGATTAGTCTGTATACATTGTATATATCAATTCATATGTAAATGTATTGTCTAATTTTTTTATTTATTCTTTAATCTTTTTTTACAGTCCAGACTTTATCCCCCTTCTGGTTTACCCTCTAACTGTTCCACATCTCATACACCCTCCCCCGAATCCCAAGAGGATGACCCCACCCACTTACCCCACCAGACCTCCCCATTCCCTGGGGTCTCAATCTCTTTTGGGTTAAGTGCATCTTCTCTGACTGAGTCCAGGCCTGGCAGTCCTCTGCTGTAGATGTGTTGGGGGCTTCATATCATCTGGTGTATGCTGCCTGGTTGGTGGCTCAGTGTCTGAGAGCTCTCAGGGGTCCAGATTAGTTGAGACTGCTAGTCTTCCTATAGGGTTGCCCTCCTCCTCAGCTTCTTCCAGCTTTTCCCTAATTCAGCCACAGGGGTCACCAGCTTCTGTCCCATTGGTTGGGTGTAAGTATCTGCAGCTGACTCTTTCAGCTGCTTGTGGGGCCTTTTAGAGGGCAGTCATGGTAGGCCCCTGTTTGTAAGCACACCATAGTATTAGTAATTGTGTCGGGCCTTGGGGCCTCCCCTTGAGCTGGATCCCACTTTGGGCCTGTGACTGGACCTCCTTTTCCTCTGGCTTTTTTCCACTTTTGTCCCTGCAGTTCTTTCAGACAGGAACAATTCTGGATCAGAGTTTTTGACTGTAGGATGGCAACCCCATCCCTCTACTTGATGTTCCCTCTCCCTACTGTAGGGCATTTCATCTAAGGTCCCTCCCTTTGAGTTTTGAGAGTCTCTCACCTCCCAGGTCTCTGGAACATTCTACAGGGTCACCGCACCTCCCACTTCCCAAGGTTGCCTGTTTCCTTCTTTCTGCTGACCTTCAGGGCTTCTCTCCTGTCTACCCTACCTGTTCCCTTTCCTACCCAGATCCCTCCCTCACTCCCCCATTCTGTGATTGCTTTCTTCTTCCTCCCAAATGAGGAGGCATCCACACTTGGGTCCTTCGGCTTGTTAGCCTTCTTGAGTTCTATGGACTGTGTCCTGGGAATTGTGTACCTTTTGGGGCTAATATGCACTTATTAGTGAGTATATACTCACTAATTAGTGAGCACATCCTTTTGGGTCTGAGTTATCTCACTCAGGATGATATTTTCTAGTTCCATCCATTTGCCTGCAAAACTCAGGATGTCCTTGTTAATGGCTGAGTAGTATTCCATTGTGTAAATGAACCACATTTTCTGTCTCCATTCTTCTCTTGTGGGACATCTGGGTTGTTTCCAGCTTCTGGCTATCACAAACAAGGATACTATGAACATAGTGGAACATGTGCCCCTGTGGCATGGTGGGGCATCTTCTGGGTATATGCCCAAGAGTGATATAGCTGGTCTTCAGGTAAATCTATTTCCAATTTTCTGAGGAACCTCCAGATTGATTTCCAGAGTGGTTGTACCAGTTTGCAATCCTACCAGCAATGGAAGAGTGTCTTTCTTTCTCCACATCAGGCAATATCACCTGAGGTTTTGAGCTTAGCCATTCTGAGGTAAGGTGGAATTTCAGGGTCATTTTGATTTTCATTTCCTTGATCACTAAGGACTTTGAACATTTCTTTAAGTGCTTGTCAGCCATTTGAGATTCCTCTGTTGTGAATTCTCTGTTTAGTTTTGTACTCCATCTTTTGATTGGGTGGTTTGGTTTCTTGGTGGTGAGCTTCTTGGTTCTTTGTATATTTTGGATATTAGCCCACCTAATGTGGGGTTAGTGAAGATTTTTTTCCCCCAATTTGTAGGTTGCTGATTTGTCCTATTGGCTATACCCTTTGCCTTACAGAACCTTTCCAGTTTCATAAGGTCCCATTTATCAGTTCTTGAGCTGAGAGCCTGAGCCATTGGAATTCTGTTTAGGAAATTTCCCCCTGTGTCAATGAGTTCAAGGCTATTTTCCACTTTCTCTTCTATTAGATTCAGTGTTTCTGGGTTTTATGTTGAGGTCCTTGATCCACTTGGACTTGAGCTTTATGCAAGGTGACAAATATGGATTTATTTTCATTTTTCTACATTTAAACTGCCAGTTACACCAGCACCATTTATTGAAGATGCTTTCTTTTTTTCATTGTATATTTTTGGCTTCTTTGTCAAATAACAAGTGCCGATAAATGTGGTTTTATTTCTGGATCAGGAGCAAAACAAGGATACTCGCTTCTCCCATATTCAATTCAATATAGTATTGGAAGCTTTAGCTAGAGCAACAAGACAACAAAAGGAGATCAAGGGGATTCAATTGGCAAATAAGTCAAGGTATCACTATTTGCAGATGATTTGATAGTAAACAACCAGCAAAGTGGCTAGATATAAAATTAACTCAAATAAATCAGTAGCCTTCCTTTATGCAAATGATAAACAGGCTGAAAAAGAAATTAGGGAAACAACCCCTTTTGCAATAGTGACAAATTATATAAAATATCTTGGGGTAACTCTAACCAAACAAGTGAAAGATCTGTATGATAAGAACCTCAAGTCTCCCAAGAAAGAAATTGAAGAGCTCCGAAAATGGAGAGATCTCCCATGCTCATGGATTGGCAGAATTAACATAGTAAAAATGGCCATCCTACCAAGAGCAATCTACAGATTCAACGCAATCCCCATCAAAATTCCAACTAAATTCTTCAAAGACATAGAAAGGAGCAATTCTCAAATTCATTTGGAAAACAAAAAACCCAGAATAGCGAAAACATCCTTAACAATAAAAGAACTTCTGAGGGAATCACCATCCCTGACCTCACACTATACTACAGAGCAGTGGTGATAAAAAGTGCATGGTACTGGTACAGAAACAGACGCGATTCTTTGGTGGATTACTCTTACCCCAGTATACTCACATTATAGCACAAAGAGACCTCAGATCCATGACAACCCACCTGCCTCAGCCTTCCAAGTGCCGCATTGCAGGTGCAGTGTTGCACACCTGGCTAAAGAGTGGGCAGCTCGGGGTTGGGGATTTAGCTCAGTGGTAGAACGCTTGCCTAGGGGCTTAAAGGCCCTGGGTTCGGGTCCCCAGCTCCGAAAAAAAAAAAGAACCAAAAAAAAAAAAAAAAAGTAGGCAGCTCTTGGGAGTTAGAGTTAGGTGTCTGATTCGTTTTTGAATAGTGTCTTTCATTGGGTATAGGACCCTTAAAGATGTCTGATAGATATTTTATTTATATGCAGTTGAAAGTAGTATAATTGGACCCTTCAGAAAATTAAAGATGCCATTGGGTATTCCTATTCTGTATGTAAGAATAGAAATGACATATTAGAATGCAGACTGTTTGAGCAGTATACGGGGAAGGGATGTGGATTATTGAAAAACAGACTTGTCTTACACAGGTTTTGTAAACTGCCATCGCCTCTGTGCATTCATATGTATGTCATCCTTTCATGTCTGGAAAACACTGTGTTCTTTGAGTCACCTATTCCTTCTAGCTCTCAGTCTTTCTCCCACCAATTCCACATAGATCCCTGAGCCTGATGGGAGGGCTTTGATGAAGACATGCCATTTAAGACTGAGTGCTCCAGTTTCACTCTCTACACATCTTCTAGTTGTGGGTCCCTGCCTTAATTCCCAAATACTGTAAGAAGTTTGTTTGGTGTGCATTGAAAGAGGCACTGATCTTTGGGTATAGACGATGTCATTAGGAGTCACCATGTTGCGGTATTCTTCTGACACAATAACAAGTTCAAGTCAGACTGTGTCCCAGCACTGAGATGGGACATGGTAATCCATTTGCAATTGATACCTACTGGCAAAGGGACATGGGTTTTTCTCCATTGTACTGTCACTGAGTGTATCAGTCATACTTTATGGCAAATCCCATAGGAGAAGTTGCCCAATATAAATGATCTCAAGTGTGTGTGTGTGTGTGTGTGTGTGTGTGTGTGTTGTAGACCATTTGTTTAGTTTAGTTTTAATTTGTTTTTGTTTAGTTTAGTTTTAATTTGTTTTTCTTTTTTTAGTATTTTTGTGGATTTTTTTTTGGTTTTGTTTTGTTTTGATACTTTAAAAGAGAGAACATAAAGTTGGGTAGGCAGGGAAATGAGAGATAGAAGGAGTTGGGGGAGAAGAAAACAAAAAATATTGCAGAAAAATTAATGTTAAAATACATGGAAAACCAAAATAACAACAACAAATGGTGTAAGGTTGCATGCTTTCCCTCCTTAAGTCAAGATTGTTGTATCAGGATTGATGAAGGTGAATGGAAATGAAAGAAAGCAAAGTTGACTTCTTTAGAAGCAGATTTGTTCCTTTAATCCGAACAACTGAAGAACTCCAGTCTCTTTGAGGAGGTAGAGACTGGGCAAGTGTCAATGGGGACTCAGGTTTTCATAAGATAGAAAAAGGGGGCTTTGAGGATAGAAGATTTCATTGCAGGTCTATACCTTGTTTGCTTTGAGACACTCTCAATAAGACTGGGGTCTACTGTTTTCACCTGGACCAGCTGCCCAGCAGCTCTGGGCCCTCTTGTCCCCACCTCCTGTGCTAGAGCATAGCCATATGTTGCCATACTTACACTTTGCTTTTACATTGATCCTTCTCTCTAGTCTCCGACCTTTTAATTTTTTCTTTTACTTTCTTTTATGTATTTTGTAAGTAGCCAAGGTTATATATGTATTTATTGTCATGACATTTTATTTTACAAAAAGGGTACAAACTATATTCTTTCCTCCTCCTCAAACTCAGGAAGAAGTATACTTACTTGATCATTTTCCCCCTTCCTACCCCTCCTGTGTGCTTTTCCTATGTTCCCACCTTATACCCCTCTCATATCCATGGCTCACTTTTATTATTCTTACGTGTGTGTGTGTGTGTGTGTGTGTGTGTGTGTGTACGTGCATGTGCATGCTTGTATCACAAATATATAAATATGTTGTTTCCGTTTGTTGTTTGTAGATATATGATTTCAGGACTGACCACTTTACATTGGATAACCAATTTGGGGTGGTCATCCCTGGGATAGGCTAAGTCTCCTGCTCTCAGCAATCTTTAGTTCTTTGTCTAGGGGTAGGAATTTGTGAGATTTCTTTCCCCTGCTGCATTAGCATGTGTGTTCATACTGTCCTTGTTTAGGCACCCATATTGTGAGGTATTGGGTGAAGCTGCTCTGTTATTTCTACACAAACCCACAGGAAATTTCCTGGTTGTCTGGCATTTATAGTCTTTCTACTTCCCCTTCCTTGATGTTCCTGGAACCTTATGATAAGAGCTGTGTAGTAGATATATACATTGGGCGTGGCTCCTTGCAGTGCATTGATCTCTGCATTGTATCCAATTATGGTTTTCTGCCATGGTCTCCATTTGATACAGAGACATTTCTTTAATGAGAGGTGAGAGGTACACTTATCTGTGGGTATGAGGATTTGTTTTAGAATTTTGTTAGGAATTATGGTGGCCTAGTAAAGTATCAGTAATGGGCTCTCTTCTCAAATCCACAGGTAGCTAGATTCCTCGTATCAGGCATGATTTCCCTCCTGTGTAGTGGGTCTTGTTCCCAATTCGATAGCTTTGGTTATCACTGAGATAGGAGTACCACTCTTCAACTTTAGGGCTATTTGCCATGCTGCTCAGCGTTATGCCTCATCAGTGTCCCAGCTGAATAGGACTGTTGATATCACCCCTCCTTTGGCAGCTTGGATACCACTCTCTGGTACTGTGGAAGCTTAATTTCAAGTGTAGGTCTAAATGCAGGTATTCATGTATGTGTAGCCAGACAGCAACCTCAGCCTCCTCACTTACCATCCATAAGCCACCAACTGTCTTAGAATTTGTTGAGTAGACTAGGCTGGCTGACCAGGGAATAGCATGGATCCTTTTGTCTTCATTTCCCAAGTAGGGGTTGGGGGGTGGGAGAACATAAGCACACCCACCTCTCCATGCTATTGTTTTTAAAATATGGTTTCTGGAGGATTGAACTCATATCTCAGGCTTTTGTGACAAGTATGTTGGTTTATGTTTTTAAAAAAATAACTGACTTTATATAGAGAGCAGGTCTAGACAGGCTGGGCAGATGTCTCAGTGAGAAGGAGCTCCTGAATAATCAGGAGGACCTGGGTTCAGATCCTGACATTCACATAAAGAGCTGAGCATGGCCACACATGTCTGTAACTCTACTGCAAGGTGTGTAGGTTAGAGGACATGGTGCAGAAACAGGAGGTTCACTGGGGCCTGATTGCCAGCCAGACTCTCATCTCCATGCTGATCCACCTGCACACACAAATGCATACACACTTATACATTGTACAAGCACAGCACACACAGAGGAAAGCCAGAGAGGTCTAATTAGAAACTGATCTACTAATTGAAGGGTTGTTTCAGTTATACAGATGTTGCCTAGAGACTGAAACTAGGTGATACTTGTGAGGGTTAGTGGGTCAATCTGGTATGGACTTAGGGTTGCGAAGAGAATGGGTAAGTTTTGCTAATGATTGAGCAATTACGTTAAAAATGGCACAATTTATGGACATGGGGAGCTCAAGAGTTTTATGAGCATGTTATTTTGGATTAGGAGGAAAATGTGATGTCAGAAAACTTTGTTATGAAAGGTTTTAGGGGAGGAAGAAGTGGCCTGTAAGGCAAAAAAGCTGGTGGAGACACAACAGTGTTGGTCTTGGTGTTGGTTTCCTAACAAGGGGAATTTGCAGATTGGTTAGGGTTAGTAAGGTTTTTGATGTACTCATAAGTTCAAGAGAGAGCAGAGTTAAAGAGGTAAAGGTGGAGAGGCCACACTTCCTGGTTCCATAGGATACTAGCTTTAGGGGGACAAGAAAAAGGATTTCTTTTGAGATAATCTAAAGAAAAAAATGTGAAGAATCAAAGAAATATAAGATATAAGTCTAGGGGAAGAAATAAGACTTAGTGTACTTTTGGAAGTCTTAACCCTAACAGGAACATGAGTTTAAATATAGTAGAGTGGAAAAAAGACAAAATGTGTAGGCACACAGAGTGGTAGGTAAATTGGTCGTGGAACTTCTATATAATGATCTTCTATATAATTCCTCAGTTAAAGAAAAGTAGGTTTTAACTGAGATGCAGGGATACAATAACAAGTGTTTGAGATTTGAAGGGGTGTTCTAAAAAGAATTTCTAGAAAGATGAGTGTGTGGATAAGCTAATGTGTGTGTGCTTGGCTGCCTGGCATTTGTGCTTGTGGTATAGTATCCTAAAAAATGAAAGTAGTTGACTCAATTTCTCCTATAGATACACTATTCTGTAATAGAGACACAGAAATAGATGGAAAGCCAGATGTAGAGTTGGGATTTTGCCATGTCAAATGAATGAAGTGAAAGGCAAAGGAATTGAGTACATGAAATAGCATAGTTGGAGTGAGAAGACTTATCTAAGATGATGAGAAGGCAAATAAGTCAAATTCTGCATTTCACCCAAACAAAAACTGTCTTCAGTGCTATACACTTTCCCCTCTGGCATGTCTTTTCTGAGATGATTCACCTTTCTCACCCCTTTTCCCTATTCTAGTGTACACATACAAATCCAGCATCTGCTCAGATCACCAAAGACTGTACTGCTCAATTGCAGTCTTCTCTCTTTACCCTGAGTGAACATCTGTCTCATCTTCCCCTTAGGCTCCTATTGTACATTAAATGACTAACCAAACACTTGTATGGTATGGTATGTATGTATGTATGTATGTATGTATGTATGTATGTATGTATGTATGTTTTGTGTATATATTTTCTTTCCCTTTGCACTGCTATGTCCGTTTTTCCTTAGCATATAATGCAATTGATGTTCACCAAAGGCTTGAGGAGTCATTGAAATTCTCAACTAAAACAGATGTTTCAGTGCGTTTTAAAGCAACTGTGAGAGCCATTATTGCCTAGGGATTACTTTTAGTTTCTTTTATATCATCTATTCTGTCTACTACTTTGGAGTGGTCCTGTGTTGTTTTAAAATATCATCACCGCCATCATTTCATTGATTGTTTTGCAGGAACATCTGTCTTTGAAGAAGTATGTTGTTGACATTGTGATTGAAAGTGCAGCTCCACCAGAGCCTATGAAAGATGGAGAAGAACGGCAAAAGAATAAGAAAAAAGCTAAAAAGATAAAAGCACGCATGAACACCAGGTAACATAAATGTTCTTAAATATAAAACAGAAGTTCTTAGGGATGGGCCTTTTAATTTGATGGAAGAAAAAACATTTAAACTTGTTTGCTTCAAAAGCTTTGGGAAAAAAAAACCTCAATGAACCTAATTTATAGCCACTTTCTTTGATTGAGAAAGAAAACTGAGTATTGATCCAAAGCCCTCCCTTTCACCTGCTCAAGGGCTCTTCTTATAATGAGATACCAAGGCCAGGCCAAACTTGTGCCTCTTTCAGCACACAATGCTTCATTTAAATATTTGTAAACTAAGCTTATTTTTCTTTCCAACTATTGATTTTTAAATGAAGTATCAAAGAAAATCAATAGCAATCAACAAATAGAAGTCAGCTGGCTGTGGTGTCAGAGCCATGACAGGGTTTAATTAATTTGGTTGCCTGTCACAACAGGAAAAGTTCAAGAAATATCTTAAAATGGAAAGTGAGTTATCAGACCTGTAGTTTATCATCAGCCTCCAAAATGACATCTGAGCTCAGACAGCTGTGTAGTACATTACCTCACAAGCTTTAATGTCACCTGATGACTGATGGGTCTTGTTTGAGGACACAAATACAGTTCTTTCTTCGTTGATACCTTTAGCATTGGGAGAAAGCATTATGAACCTTTTATCATGAAAGTCTCAAAAAGAGATGTTTATTAGTCCATGGAATTATTTATAAGAATGTGGAAGGAGGAGAATGCTGAGTGATACAGTTGTCTGTACTTTCCATGGTCAGACTGTGGCCTGTTAAGTAATCTGATTCATCTCAAAGATCAGACATAACTCCAGAGGATTTTGTTTCTTTGAAAATGAGTCGTTAGAAAACAAATAATGATGTTTTCTGATTTGATTTCACAAAAGAAGGAAGTGCCATGTATTTCTGGAGTATAAGAAATCTTAGGGATGAGGATTTTTATGGGTCCTTACTGCAATGAACAGAAAAGGCTTTCTTGAATTTAGTTTTTGCAATCAGTGTGTTTCCAGGCACAATTCCATAGCTTACTTCAGGGTGTAACTGGCTTGATTTGAAGTTTCTGCTGAAAACTTCTAGCTTCTCACTCTTGAATGCTTGTTATTTTGTTTCCTTCTATTCTCTATGTTTACTCCCTGCTAAATCCTGATTTTATATTCCCTATACTTGCTGATTACAAATTTTTACACCTTTAAGTGAAATTTAATATGCCTAAACAAACTGCCCTTTAATCACACTCTAACATCTGACCTCATGGTTGTCTTCTTGCTATATGGAAAAAAGCATTCTGTTATCATTGCCCAGGTCCGAGCCCTTTAAATCACCATCGACCTCCCACTTGACACAAACTACATCTTCATTCTTACTTTAAATAATGTTTGCTTTAAAATGTCTGCAGCCATTCAAGCCAGACCAAATCTCAGCATGGGGAGGGGAGGTAGACACTGGGGCTAGAGAGCTGACTCAGAGTTAAGACTACTATGTATTCTTACCACCAGGTGACATAGAAGTTAATTTAGGCTAATGAAACAGTTTTGTACCTTAAATTTAGTGTTTAGTATATAAGTCTGTTCCTGTGCTAATAGCTTATAGATTTATATACATAGAAATCAATACATGTAAAAATCTAGAAGTGAGTAGGAAGTTAGATTCCACTTTATGAACTAGAGTGATGGGTGAGCCATTTGTAGTGCCACAGGCCTGCAGCCCCAGTGCTCAGGAGGCTGAGGCAGGAATATTAGTTAGAACCATTCTGAGCTATATAGTGGGCTACAGTGTGAGACCTTGCTTCAGAAATAAAAGGCGGGGAAGATAGGTGATAAAAAAGAAAACATGGGGGTGGGGATAAAATGATTTGAATATTCTTATAAGCCAACTATGAACACAAGTCAGTGCTTCACTTTTATGAATAAAATGAGATTATAGTAATGATCATCAAGTATACTTTTAGGTCAGTGTTCATACTTTAAAAATGTTGATCATCACACTTTGGGGCTGGAGAGAGGGCTCAGGGGTTAAGAGCACTGACTGCTCTTCCAGAGGTCCTGAGTTCAATTCCCGGCAACCACATGGTGGCTCACAACCATCTGTAATGGGATCTGGTACCCTCTTCTGGTGTGTCTGAGGACAGAAACAGTGTATTCACATACATAAAATAAATAAATCTTTTTTAAAAAGAAGAAAAATACTTAGCTGCATTTGCAGGAGACCCAGGTTCAGTCTTAGTGTCCAGATGGTGGCTACAGCCATCTGTAGCTCCAGTTCCATGGATATCTGATGCCCTCTTCCGACCCCCTTTACACCAGGCATACACACAGTGCACGTGCATGCATGTAAGCAGATGCTCATATATACAGTGCACAGTCAGTCGTTCTTACTGTGGAACACCTATGTTGTCCTCTGCTCCCATCCCCTTCATGGCCATTCTTCTTTCCCCTTCTTCACTTCATCTCTTTTTCATTTTGCCCCTATTCTTCTCCTGCCCTCCTCTTCCCTTTTTTCCTTCTGCTTTTCTCTTCCCTGTGCTTTTCCTTCCCCATCCGTTTCCCAGTAGATATTGAGCACAAAGTCTTGTGCATGAAAGTCAGTATAGCACTGAGTTGTCCACAGTGACATCACAATGCTGCTGCTGCTGCTGCTGCTGTATTTCACTTTGTGACTCTGGCTGGCCCTGTATAGCAGGTTTTGCTGGGATAATTAATAAGTGTACCCTACTGTACCCAACTTTTCCTTTTTTTTAATTGGATATTTTCTTTATTTACATTTCAAATGTTATACCCTTTCCAAGTTTCCCCTCCATAAACCCTCATCCCATCCCATCCCATCTCCCCTGCTTCTATGAAGGTGCTGCCCCCCTCCACTCCCACCTCACCACCCTAGCATTTCCCTACACTGGGGCATCGAGCCATGGGTCCCTCCATGTGTACTCTTTGTTTCATGTCCAACTCTTTTGTGTATCCTTCCAATCATTTACCTACTAAATTGGCCCTTAGCAATCCCTTACATGCTTTCTGTAATTATGGACTGCTTTTTAAAATTACTCTATAAATTCTTATATCCAAAGTCATATTCGCTTGCTGCTGACTCTTGCTAAGTAGTTTTCCAAGATAGATCTATATTTTGGGTCAATCAATCTGTTTCTCTTATATTGTTGAATATATGGATCATATATGTAATATCAAAACCTTTGTTCAGTTATCTCTTAATAGACATTTGAGTTGAAGTTTTATAGGTAGAAAGAGAGGCTCTTGGAGGAGTTGAGAGAGGAGAAAATTATGACCAAAATATATTGTAAGAAATGTTTTAAATTAAAAACAATTAAAATAGAGAAATGAATTATGCAGTTGCTTGAATCTCCATAAAAGCAAAAGCAGTCACAGAACCCAACATTGTAAAGGCAACTATTTAGATAATTATAAAATTCAGTGTTTGTATGTCTTTTTTGTGGTGTATTGGGTTTTTTCTTTTTTTTTTCAAGACAGGGTTTCTCTGTGTTGCCTTGGCTGTCTTTGAGTTAGCTCTGCAGACCAGGCTGACCTTGAATTCACAGAGATCCTCATGCCTCTGCTTCCAGAGTGTTGTGATTAAAGGCATGCACCACCACTCCCAGCCTGTATATCTTGGTTTTAACCTTCTGTTTTTCCTTGTGGTTTTAAAGACAATTTTATAAAACAATAGTATAAAACTATGTCAGAGAGCATATTGTATGTCATCTGCACAGATGGTTCACCATATCAACCATATCCTTAGCTTCCACCCCACGCGAACAAAAAATATTTAAAAATATTTCTAGAAAATAATTTAGAAATAATACATGTATGACTTGGTCAATTTCTCATTAGGTGTGACAACATTGCTGATGCGAACAATATAAAGGGAAGAATTATTTTACATGACAGTTTGAGATGTTTGTATCCATAATGGCTCACATATGTGTTCCCACACGGGTAAACACATAATACACACATACACCTTGTATACAGCCGTACTCATGAATGGTTAGGGAGCAGAGAATATTGATTTGACATTCAGTGATATGACGTATAGAGCACAGTAGCAGATAAGTGGGGCCTTTCCAGCCTGGAATTGCATGAAGTCTAAGTACATTAAGCTTTCCAGTAGAAGATGCATTTTTTAAGAAAGTATTTGAAGAACTGCATCATATCTTCCAAGGCATCACCTCAGATATAAACTTGTAAATATATTTAATGTAAAAGGTCAGGTGTATATTTTATACAAACCATACCACAAAGATAGTAATATTGGTAAAGTAACAGACTCATGGTAAAAATGTCACAGCAGATTGAGAATACCCTTTGTTTAATCTTAGAGAGAGGAAGACAGAGTGAGTGCTTGTGAGTATGTGCCTTTGGAGGTCAGAGAGCAGTCTCCTGTGTCGCTCTGTACCTTCTACCTTGTTTAAGACAGGGTCTTTTCTTCATCTGGCAGCCCGTCCACTAGAGCCTTGGACTTGGCCTGTGTGGACCTTACATCTTACTGAAGAGCACTGGGGTTACAGATTTACCACACCTGGTCTTCCATGGGATGTAGGCGTGGAATGAGGTTCTTAATCTCTTGTGTCTCACGCTTGACCAATCAAGCCATAGTCCAACCCACATTTGACATTTAAATTAATAAGTTTCTCTTTTAGTTTCAGAAAAGACTAAAGGAGAAATGAGTACATTAGCTCAGCATTAACACATCGCTTTAGTGACACCGTTCGTTATGCTGGCTATCACCTCATGCTCTCACCAGCTGAAAGCATAGAGTGGCAAAGAAAAGGCAGCACGGACTTACGTGAGCCTTGGTGTAGTCAGTGTGAACAGCAGAGCCGTCCTCTAAGCGCCAGGTCACACCACCTCCACGGACTTAGTCTGTGAGCGTAGTGAAGTTACTCACCCGTGCTCCTCACCCTGCTTCTCACCCGTGCTGACGGTAGACCGTATTTCCTGTGTACACAGAATATTCTTAGCCTTTTAAATTTACTACACATTTATTTTTACATTACTATCATTCTTTAATCAACCAAGACTCTAAACTCAGAAGTATCTTTATTGAGTGAGATCTATATCTTATGAGGGAGTACACATTTTCAGTCTCTCAGGATAGCATTTATATAATTTAAGGGATTTTAAAAATAAAAGTATGTCACATTGACAATATGCTACACTACTGGGAAAGGAAAAACTGAACCAACCTTTGTATCGTTATGTTATTGGCTGTAAAATAATAAAGATGAAACCTTTTTTTTTCTCTAGGGCTAAAGAATATGAGAATTCAGTGGAAACCAAAAATTCTGGCTCTGAGTCACCTTATAAAGCAAAGTAAGTATTTTACCCCATATTTTAGTTTATGTTTTCCCTTGGTTTCTGCCCTTATAAGAACTTTGTCTGGATTATCATAGTTACTTGGGAAATTGGGATTACCTTTGGGTTCTTAGTCTTGTTAATAAAGAATTTAGGAATGGCTTTAAGCAGAAGCTTGAGAGCAATTTTATTAGAATTTGAGATAAAGCACAATTTAGAAGGAGCAGAAATAATGCAATATCAACTCTCTGATTATAGTGAAAATGCCCCAGGAACAGTAAGAGAAAGGTAATTGTAAAATTCACAATACGTGCAGATAAAATAAGGAGATTAAGTAACATAACTTAGCTGTGAAGTCTGAGAAAAAAAGTTGTAAATTTTTTTGCAATGAACAGAAACATAAACAATCCTATCAGAATCTGTGGATGCAGTGAAAATACCTAGAAGGAAATTAACAGCATTGCTTGTATATGCAAGAAAAGAAGGTCTGGAGTAGCCATCTTGGAAGCTGAGCTGCTGTAGCAGAGGAGAGGCTACAGTGCTGCGGGGGTGTGGGGTGTGGGTGTCGGGGGAGAGCTAAGTCCCAGCGCAGGTGCAGCTCATGGCGTGGTGCACTCTTCTGTGCCCTGCCCGGGCCTTGTTCCCAGTGAACCTGAAGGCAGCCTCAGGGAGGTGTTGGGCAAGTTGAGCTCTCTGACCCACATGGCTTCTAAGCTGGACTGTAACCTTGTTCCTGGTGTGAGCATTCTTGGATGCATCAGGCAAAGGCCCTTGATTCTGCCTTGATGAGCAGTAACAGCAGTAAGAGAGCTCCAACAACAACAAAAGGGTGAAAGAGGACTACCTTCCAATTAAGAAAGACCCGATGCCTTACATCTGTGCGGCGCACCCCTCCCTTCAAATATTCTTGAATGGCATTATGTTGTCCAAGGCCCTGAGATGACTCCTTATGAAGGTGGCTATTATCATGGAAAACTAATTTTTCTCAGAGAATTTCCATTTAAGCCTCCTAGTATTTACATGATAACCCCCAATGGAAGATTTAAGTGCAACACAAGGCTGTGTCTCTCCATCACAGATTTCTACCCAGATACATGGAATCCAGCGCGGTCTGTCTCCACCATTCTAACAAGACTCCTGAGCTTTATGGTGGAGAAAGGCTCTACCCTGGGGAGCATAGAGACATTGGACTTCACGAAAAAATAGCTGATAGTAAAGAGTCTAGTGTTACTGCTTTTAATATTCTTTCTTTGTTTTGTTCATTTGATATTTGGAGTTTCTTTTCTGGTCCAATCTATTTGGAGTTCTGTAGGTTTCTTGTATGTTTATGGGCATCTCTTTCTTTAGGTTAGGGAAGTTTTCTTGTATGATTTTGTTGAAGATATTTACTGGTCCTTTGAGCTAGGATTCTACATTCTCTTCTCTACCTATTATCCTTAGGTTTGATCTTCTCATTGTGTCCTGGATTTCCTGTATGTTTTGGGCCAGTAGCTTTTTCCGTTACATTATCTTTTTTTGGGGGGGGGGTTCTTTTTTTCGGAGCTGGGGACCGAACCCAGGGCCTTGTGCTTCCTAGGCAAGCGCTCTACCACTGAGCTAAATCCCCAACCCCCCCCCCAGTTACATTATGTTGATAATTTCTGTGGGATCTTCTGCTCCTGAGATTCTCTCTTCTATCTCTTGTATTCTGTTGTTGATGCTTGTATCTTCGACTGACTCCTCGTCTTTTCCTTTGGTTTTCCATATCCAGGGTTGTCTCCCTTTGTGCTTTCTTTATTGCTTCTATTTCCATTTTTAATTGCTTTACCTGTTTGATTGTGTTTTCCTGGAATTCTTTTAGTGATTTTTGTGATTTCTCTCTATAGGCTTCTACTTGTTCATTTATGTTTTCCTGCATTTCTCTAAGGGAGTTTTTTTATGTCTTTCTTGAAGTCCTCAATCATCATGATCAAATTTAACTTAAAATCTAGATCTTGCTTATCTCTTGTGTTTGGATATTCCGTGTTTGCTTTGGTGGGAGAATTGGGCTCCGATGATGCCACACAGTCTTGGTTTCTGTTGCTTGGGTTCCTGCGCTTGCGTCTCGCCATCAGGTTGTCTCTGGTGTTACCTTGTTCTGCTACTTCTCACAGTGGCTAGGCCATCCTATAGGCCTGTGTGTCAGGAGTGCTGTAGACCTGTTTTCCTGTTTTCTTTCAGCCAGTTATGGGAACAGAGTGTTCTGCTTTCATGCGTGTAGTCTTTCCTGTCTACTGACTTTCAGCTGTTCCTGTGGGCGCGTGTCCTGAGTCCACCAGGCAGGTCACTTGGAGCAGAAAAGTTTGTCTTACCTCTGGTCTTGGGCCTGTAGACGCTCCTCGGGAGTGGGTTTCAGCTCTCAGTGAGGGCAGCAACTAGAAGGGCCTGCCCGGCCTTTTCTTAGGTCCCTGTGCACAGGGGCCCCAGATGGTGCTAGGCATTTTCCTCTAGAGTCAGAAATGTGGGCAGAGTGTAGTCTCCTCTGGCTTCCCAGGCGTGTCTGCCCCTCTGAAGGTTTAGCTCTCCCTCCCACGGGATTTGTATGCAGGGAACTGTTTGACCAGGTCCCTTCAGATCTGGGCATTGTCTGGACTGCAGGGTATCTGCAGGTTGAGTGCCCCTGTCTTCATGTTCCCAGAGGCCCTATACAGTTTCCTCTTGGGCCAGGGATGTGGGCAAGGGTGGGCAGTTCTGGCGGTCTCTCCTGCCCTGCAGTTTCAGGAGTGCCCACCTATCTGGGCGATGAGCTCTCTCTCCCACGGAGTTTGGGAGCAGGGAGCTCTGGGCCGGGATCAGCGAGGTTCAGGTATTTTTCACATTCTTAAAAATTCATTAGAGATGGCCTTTCTCTCCAGAACTGGACCACTGTGTACTACCTCCACAATGTCTACTCCTGTTTAGGGGTCCTAACCTTTTCTCACGTGTGACCCATTTTTTTAAAGGATTTTTTTAAGATTTATTTATTCATTATATATAAGTACACTGTAGTTGTCTTCAGACACACTAGAAGTGGGAATCAGATCTCATTACAGATAGCTGTGAGCCACCATGTGGTTGCTGGGATTTGAACTCGGGACCTCTGGAAGAGCAGTCAGTGTTCTTAACCGTTGAGTCATCTCTCCAGCCCCCTAAAGGAATTTTTATACAGCCATGTTTGTGTACATACATTTAGGGAAATAAAACACTGATGATAAATCATAAAGAACTTTAGGTTAAAATAATTCTTTGATCTACATATTATTTTACTATTCATTAAAGACTAAATCATTTAGTCAATGAGATTTACTTTTTTACATGTTTATGTAAAATTAATGCTTTTTACATAAAGCATTAAATCTTGGCTGAGTGTTTGTTACATAGAACAGCTTCAACCATTTTTCTAGTTGACTTATGCTTTTATTTTACAATTCTTAATTCTGAGACCATCACTTCGAATAAGTAAATACAATAGCAAGACCTTTTCATAAAATGTTGTAAATTGAACAATCAACTGGAAATGTTTTAATTTGAAATTTCAATGCTGAGGAATGACTCTTGGAAAATTATATGTTTTTCATAATTAAAGCGTATTTGTATGAAAGCAGAAAACTTTATATGTATGAAAAGCACTGCAGTTGATAACATACAGTAGTTCTGAATTTGCCATGGTGTTTCATGTAGTTTTGTTGTTGGTTTAATGTAGTGTGACAGCATATGCCATGCAAAGTTTGCATATTATGTGTTCAGAACCAAGGCTGTGGTGAACATGCATGTTACGAAATGGATAAGCAGTGGCAGAAACATCTCACATTTCCTATACATTTAATTTTGAGTGAATTTTTTGGTTTTGCCTTCAAAAGCCTTTTACTGTTCCCAGTCTTCCTTTTCTGCATGAGATTAGAACCAAGGGCTTTAGAAGCTGGGCTATTTTCATTTCTCACCCAGTGATTCCTTTGTAGCCCTGAGGTACCACAGCCTCTGCACTCTTCATAATAGTCATTTTTCACAGGTGACCAGCAGGAGCGACAGCAGCATACTAAAATTATTTTTAATCTTCATATCAAAATTAAAGAAACACAATTCTTTTCATTCTTGCTTTTTCATAGTTGTTTATCCTTAAAAGACCTGTAGGCAATTATGTACTTTTTTCCTTAGATGTTAACAACTACTAAATAATTTTTGCTCAATATTTCTATAAACTTAAAAATTATCTTTTAAAAAATTATTATTTGGAGTAAAAAATTAAAGTGAATAAACTTCAGACAATCAACATAACATTAAATAAGGAATAAGGATGCCCATTGAGATCAGAGTTTCTTTAGTATTAATATTAACCAATTGTCAGAAGGAAGTTAATATTTATAAAATGGCTATCATAAATCTGACTTTGTAGTATTAGTGCTTAGAGTTTGGGACAGTGAGGAAATATGTCTCTCAAAGTTTATTTTTTGTACTTGTGATAATTTTAGTAATACTGCTTCTCTGTGGCTGCTGTCTGTGGATGAGATAAAGATTCAGACAAAAATCCCTGTACTTCCCAGATATTTATTTATTCATATTAATCATTTCATTTGTTTACATCTCAAATGATATCCCACTTCCTGGTTACCCCTCCACATTCCTCCATCCCACAACCTTTCTCTCTTCCCTCCCCTTTGCCTCTGTGAAGGTGGTCCCCCACCCACCCGTTCTCTCCCATTCTACCCCTCCAGCATCTTCCTATACTGGGGTATCAAACCTCCACAGATCCAAGAGTCTCTTCTCCCAGTGATGTCAGACAAGGCCATCCTCTGCTACCTATGCTTCTGGAGCCATGGATCTCCCTGTACTCTCCCTAGTTGGTGGTCTAGTCTCTGAGAGCACTGGGTGGTTTGGCTAGCTGATGTTGTTCTTCCTATAGGGTTGCAATCCCCCTCAGCTTATCCAGTCCTTCCTGCAGCTCCCCAACAGGGTCCCTGAATTCAGTCTGATGGTTGGCTCCAAGCATCTTCATCTGTATTGGTCAGTTGCTGGTTGAACCTCCTAAGAAGCAGTCATACCAGGTTCCTGTCAGCAAGCACCTCTTGGCAAGGCCACAGTGTTGCATTTGGTATCTGCAGACAGGATGGGTCCCTGGATGAGGCAGTCCCTGGATGGTTCTTCCTCCAGTCTCTGCTCCTTTTTTTTTGTCCATGTTCTTCTTTTGCACAGGAACATTTCCGGGTTAAAAACTTTGAGATGGTTGTACGGCCCCAGGCCATGCCTATCTGCTGGAGGTGGTCTCTATAGTTTCTACCTCCCTTTCTCTGCTAAAATCATCCCTGTTGGGTAGACCCCCCCAGTAGCTAGCCCCAGTTCCTCATCGCTGCTGCATAATTCTATTGATATCCTGATCCTCTGTACCTCCCTCCTGTCCCCTCCAGTACCTGATACTGACCCCTTATTTCCTATTCCTTACTTATAAGCCATGGCCAAAAGTTGTCTTCATTCCTTTACCTATTTGAACTGGATTAATTTTATTGGGTTTATTAAAGGAGTGTTCATCTTTCTATTGTTTGAAAATTTCATATATTCATGTTATGTGTTTTGATCAAATCCACCACCCATTTCCTCCCTGCTAATACCTCCTCTACCCCTCCCACCACTTTCCCCACTTCATGTGCTCTTTTTTTAAACAAAACAAAATAAAACAAAACACTCCTAATGAGTCTGCGTAGTACTGCCAGTACATACATGGGTGTAGGGACATCTACTGGAGCATGGGGACACATCCCTTAAGGAAACTTACTCGCTCCCAGCAGCCATCACAATAGCTCCTCAATTTGGAATAGAACATGACCCCCACCCGCACCCCACACCCCTGACCCCCGTAATGGTTTGAATGAGAATAGTCAACATAGGCTTAAATGTTTGAATCCTTGGTCCTTAAGTAGTTGAGCTGTTTGAAAAGGATTAGGAGGTATGACCTTGTTGGAGAAGGTCTTTCATTGGGGGTGGGTTTGAGGTTTCAAAAGCCCATACCATTTGATTACCTTACTCTCTCTCCTTGTCCCATTAGTGTGGATCACATGTAAATCCTCAGTTACTGCTCTAATGCCATATTTGCCTGACTGCCTGGCTGCCTCCCCCCTTCCCTCCATGATGGTCAATGTACTAACCCTCTGAAACTGAACTGCTGTGATTTCTAGTGTGCAACAGTTTTGTCATGCCTGGAAATCATATTTGCTGTTCCCATGCACTCACTTCGGCTCTTAAAATCTTTCTCCTCCATCTTTCAGGACCATCCCTGAGTCTGAGTTGGGGGAAGGATGTTGTTTCTTTAGTAGTTTTCCTGTGAAGATGGAAGGTAGTTTAGAAGTATACAGTTGCTCCTGCTGGTTGCCCTGTGGGGAACATGCTGTTGTGAGGAATTGTGATTCAGTTGTCCCATTTAGAGCTCATTACCTCACAGTCTCTTCATGTTGACAATTTATGGGTTTCTGTTGTAATGCTATACATTACAGAAGGAATCTTCTGATGAGTGTTTAGTGATACTCTAATCTATGTGCACAAGGATAAATATTTAGGAAGCAGTTTAACACTGTGCCCTTTGAACACTTTAACAGTAGCAAGTTCTCTCCTTGGGTTTATAACATCTCCAACTATGGGTTCTTGGAGAAGTTAAGAGTACTAGTCATAGATAGGAGCACTGGAGCTGCAGGTCCCCTGTGCCCCAGACACCGCCGGAACCTGAAGGGACCAGATCAACAGTTCTCTGCACCCAAATCCGGTGGGAGGGAGAGCTAAACCTTCAGAGAGGCAGACACGCCTGGGAAGCCAGAAGAGACTACACTCTGCCCACTTTTCTGACTCCAGAGGAAAACACCAAATGCCATCTGGGACCCCGGTGCACGGGGGCTCCCAGAAAAGGCAGCGCAGGTCCTCCTGGTTGCTGCCCTCGTGGAGAGCTCAAAAGCAACACCCATGAGCAAACTTGAGCCTCGGGACCACAGGTAAGACCAACATTTCTGCTCCAAGTGACCTGACTGGTGGTCTCAGGACACACAGAGGCAAAATTCCTTTAGGACCAGACACTTCTGGTTTTTAGCGGGATTCCCAACCTCACTGATCCTTGCCCGAAGCTCACTGCTCCCAAACCCCATGGGAGAGAAAGCTCACCACCCGGACAGGTGGGCACTCCTGAGACTGCAGAGCGGAAGAGACCACCAATACTGCCCACCCCTGCCCACATCCCTGGCCCAAAAGGAAACTGTATACATTCTCTGGGAACCGGAAGATAGGGGCACTGGAGCTGTAGGTCCCCTGTGCCCCAGACACCGCCAGAACCTGAAGGGACCGGATCAACAGTTCTCTGCATCCAAATCCGTGGGAGGGAGAGCTAAACCTACAGAGAGACAGACAGACCTGGGAAGCCAGAAGAGACTACACTCTGCCCACATTTCTGACTCCAGAGGAAAACACCAAACGCCATCTGGGACCCTGGTAGACGGGAGCTTCTGGAAACGGCAGCACAGGTCCTCCTGGTTGCTGCCCTCGTGGAGAGCTCATAAGCAATACCCCACGAGCAAACTTGAGCCTCGGGACCACAGGTAAGACCAACTTTTCTGCTCCAAGTGACCTGCCTGGTGAACTCAGGACACAGGCCCACAGGAACAGCTGAAAGTCAGTAGACAGGAAAAACTACATGCCCAAAAGCAGAACACTCTGTTCCCATAACTGGCTGAAAGAAAACAGGAAAACAGGTCTACAGCACTCCTGACACACAGGCCTATAGGATGGCCTAGCCACTGTCAGAAATAGCAGAGGAAAGTAACACCAGAGATAATCTGATGGGGAGAGGCAAGTGCAGGAACCCAAGCAACAGAAACCAAGACTGTGTGGCATCATCAGAGCCCAATTCTCCCACCAAAGCAAACACGGAATATCCAAACATACCAGAAAAGCAAGATCTAGATTTAAAATCATATTTGATCATCATGCTGGAGGACTTCAAGAAAGACATGAAGAACTCCCTTAGAGAAACTCAGGAAAACATAAATAAACAAGTAGAAGCCTATAGAGAGGAATCACAAAAATCCCTGAAAGAATTCCAGGAAAACACAATCAAACAGTTGAAGGAATTAAAAATGGAAATAGAAGCAATGAAGAAAGAGCACAGGGAAACAACCCTGGATATAGAAAACCAAAAGAAGAGACAAGGAGCTGTAGATATGAGCTTCACCAACAGAATACAACAGATGGAAGAGAGAATCTCAGGAGCAGAAGATTCCATAGAAATCATTGACTAAACTGTCAAAGATAATGTAAAGCAGAAAAAGCTACTGGTCCAAAACATACAGGAAATCCAGGACTCAATGAGAAGATCAAACCTAAGGATAATAGGTATAGAAGAGAGTGAAGACTCTCAGCTGAAAAGACCAGTAAATATCTTCAACAAAATCATAGAAGAAAACGTCCCTAACCTAAAGAAAGAGATGCCCATAAGCATACAAGAAGCCTACAGAACTCCAAATAGATTGGACCAGAAAAGAAACTCCTGTCACATAATAGTCAAAACACCAAATGCACAAAATAAAGAAAGAATATTAAAAGCAGTAAGGGAAAAAGGTCAAGTAACATATAAAGGCAGACCTATCAGAATCACACCAGACTTTTCGCCAGAGACTATGAAAGCCAGAAGATCCTGGACAGATGTCATACAGACCCTAAGAGAACATAAATGCCAGCCCAGGTTACTGTATCCTGCAAAACTCTCAATTAACATAGATGGAGAAACCAAGATATTCCATGACAAAACCAAATATACACAATATCTTTCTACAAATCCAGCACTACAAAGGATAATAAATGGTAAAGCCCAACATAAGGAGGCAAGCTATACCCAAGAAGAGGCAAGAAACTAATCGTTTTGGCAACAAAACAAAGAGAAGAAGAGCACACAAACATAACCTCACATCCAAAAATGAATATAACAGGAAGCAATTATCACTATTCCTTAATATCTCTCAACATCAATGGTCTCAACTCCCCAATAAAAAGACATAAATTAACAAACTGGATACGCAATGAGGACCCTGCATTCTGGTGTCTACAGGAAACACACCTCAGAGACAAAGACAGACACTACCTCAGAGTGAAAGGCTGGAAAACAACTATCCAAGCAAATGGTCAGAAGAAGCAAGCTGGAGTAGCCATTTTAATATCAAATAAAATCGATTTTCTACCAAAAGTCATCAAAAAAGATAAGGATACTTCATATTCATCAAAGGAAAAATCCACCAAGATGAACTCTCAATCCTAAATATCTATGCTCCAAATACAAGGGCACCTACAGGCATAAAAGAAACCTTACTAAAGCTCAAAGCACACGTTGAACCTCGCACAATAATAGTAGGAGATTTCAACACCCCACTCTCATCAATAGACAGGTCATGGAAACAGAAATTAAACAGAGACATAGACAGATTAAGAGAAGTCATGAACCAAATGGACTTAACAGATATTTATAGAACATTCTATCCTAAAGCAAAAGGATATACATTCTTCTCAGCACCTCATGGTACTTTCTCCAAAATTGACCATATAATTGGTCAAAAAACAGGCCGCAACAGATACAGAAAGATAGAAATAATCCCATGCGTCCTATCAGACTACCACGGGCTAAAGCTGGTCTTCAATAACAATGAGGGAAGAACGCCCACATATATGTGGAAGTTGAACAATTCTCTACTCAACGATAACCTGGTCAAGGAAGAAATTAAGAAATTAAAGACTTCTTCGAATTTAATGAAAATAAAGGTACAACATACCCAAACTTATGGGACACAATGAAAGCTGTGCTAAGAGGAAAACTCATAGCTCTGAGTGCCTGCAGAAAGAAACAGGAGAGATCATATGTCACCAGCTTGACAGCACACCTAAAAGCTCTAGAACAAAAAGAAGCAAATACACCCAGGAGGAGTAGAAGGCAGGAAATAACCAAACTCAGAGCTGAAATCAACCAAGTAGAAACCAAAAGGGCCATAGAAAGAATCAACAGAACCAAAAGTTGGTTCTTTGAGAAAATCAACAAGATAGATAAACCCTTAGCCAGATTAAGGAGAGGACACAGAGTGTGTCCAAATTAACGAAGTCAGAAATGAAAAGGGAGACATAACTAGAAATCAGAGGAAATTCAAAAAATCATCAGATCCTACTACAAAAGCCTATATTCAACAAAACTTCAAAATCTGGAGGAAATGGACAATTTCCTAGACAGATACCAGGTACTGAAGTTAAATCAGAAACAGATAAATCACATAAACAACCCCATAACTCCCAAAGAAATAGAAGCAGTCTTTAAAAGTCTCCCAAACAAAAAGAGCCCAGGTCCACACGGGTTCAGTGCATAATTCTATCAGACCTTCATAGAAGACCTCATACCAATACTATCCAAACTATTCCACAAAATTGAAACAGATGGAGCACTACTGAATTCCTTCTATGAAGCCACAATTAGTCTTATACCTAAACCACGCAAAGACCGAACAAAGAAACAGAACTTCAGACCAATATCCCTTATGAATATCGACACAAACATACTCAATAAAATTCTTGCAAACCGAATCCAAGAGCACATCAAAACAATCATCCACCATGATCAAGTAGGCTTCATCACAGGCATGCAGGGATGGTTTAATATACGTCGATGGAAAACCATCAACGTGATCCATTATATAAATAAACTGAAAGAACAAAACCACATGATCATTTCAGTAGATGTTGAGAAAGCATTTGACAAAATTCAACACCCCTTCATGATAAAAGTCCTGGAAAGAATAGGAATTCAAGGCCCATACCTAAACATAGTAAAAGCCATATACAGCAAACCAGTCGCTAACATTAAACTAAATGGAGAGAAACTTGAAGCAATTCCACTAAAATCAGGGACTAGACAAGGCTGCCCACTCTCTCCCTACTTATTCACTATATTTCTTGAAGTTCTAGCCAGAGCAATCAGACAACAAAAGGAGATCAAGGGGATACAGATTGGAAAAGAAGAAATCAAAATATCTCTATTTGCAGATGATATGATAGTATATTTAAGTGATCCCAAAGTTCCACCAGAGAACTACTAAAGCTGATAAACAACTTCAGCAAAGTGGCTGGGTATAAAATTAACTCAAATAAATCAGTAGCCTTCCTCTACACAAAAGAGAAACAGGCCGAGAAAGAAATTAGGGAAACGACACCCTTCATAATAGTCCCAAATATTATAAAGTACCTCGGTGTGACTTTAACCAAGCAAGTAAAAGATCTGTACAATAAGAACTTCAAGCCTCTGAAAAAAGAAATTGAAGAAGACCTCAGAAGATGGAAAGATCTCCCATGCTAATGGATTGGCAGGATTAATATAGTAAAAATGGCCATTTTACCAAAAGTGATCTACAGATTCAATGCAATCCCCATCAAAATACCAATCCAATTCTTCAAAGAGTTAGACAGAACAATTTGCAAATTCATCTGGAATAACAAAAAACCCAGGATAGCTAAGACTATCCTCAACAATAAAAGGACTTCAGGGGGAATCATTATCCCTGAACTCAAGCAGTATTGGAGAGCAATAGTGAATGCTTCACTCCTTCTTTAAAAGGGGAACAAGAATACCCTTGGCAGGGAATAGGAAGACAAAGATTAAAACAGAGGCAGAAGGAACCCCCATTCAGAGCCTGCCCCACATGTGGCCCATACATATACAGCCACCCAATTAGATAAGATGGATTAAGGAAAGAAGTGCAGGCTGACAGGAACTGGATGTAGATCTCTCCTGAGAGACACAGCCAGAATACAGCAAATACATAGGCGAATGCCAGCAGCAAAGCACTGAACTGAGAACGGGACCGCCATTGATGGAATCAGAGAAAGGACTGGAAGAGCTTGAAGGGGCTCGAGACCCTATATGAACAACAATGCCAAGCAACCAGAGCTTCCACGGAGTAAGCCACTACCCAAAGACTATACATGGAATGACCCTGGACTCTAACCTCATAGGTATGAATAGCCTAGTAAGAGCACCAGTGGAAGCCAAAGCCCTTGGTCCTGCTAAGACTGAACCCCCAGTGAACCTGATTGTTGGGGGGAGGGCGGTATTGGGGGGAGGATGGGGAGGGGAACACCCATAGAGAAGGGGAGGGGGAGAGGCTAGGGGGATGTTGGCCCGGAAACCGGGAAAGGGAATAACATTCGAAATGTAAATAAGAAATACTCAAGTTAATAAAGAAAAAAAAAGAAAGAAAATGGCAATGAAAAAAAAAACGAGTACTAGTCATGATATCTACCTTTAAGACTATAATTCTTTAACATATGTAACCTAGAGAAATGAGTTCTTAGTCTTAAATAAAGGAAGTTGGTAGAATATAATACAAATAATGTAAAGCCCATATGAATTTACAATGTGCTTTATCTTACTGAAACATTGCAGATTATATATTTTTGTATGTGTGTTCACATATATATGTGCTTGTTTACATATGTATATATACATATAAATACATACATACATACACACATACTTCCTACATTTGACTGTTAAAGAGATTAGAAACAGTGTCTTAAAAGCAGTTGTGTTCAATCATGCTTACTGCTAATGGCCTGAAATATATTTTCTTATGAAAAGAAAACAGTGATATCTATAATTGCGAGATTCTCGATCTGCATACATTGTCATTCATATGGCAGGGAAGCTGTTAAAGACCGTTCTTGTGCTATTAAAGAACTTGGGTATCAACTTGAAGAGGCCCCTTGCCAAAAATGGGGCAGTTAGAATTCACAAAGGATAATTAATTTCACTGATTGAAGCATAGCAAACAAGTGAAAGCCAGGAATTTTTAACATTGTAAAAAGTTAATTTATTATTTCTAGAAGATAATAAAACCAGTAAAGGGAATCAGATATTCTTCCTGCCTTTCCTATATGAACTTGATATTTAAATAGTTCATATAAAGGATTTTTCCTTTAGAATTATTCCTGCTTATAAATAAAAACAATACATTCTCTCTCACTGTTTTCTTTTTTCCCCCATTTTTATTAAATTGGGTATTTCTTATTTACATTTCAAATGTTATTCCCTTTCCTGGTTTCTAGGCCATCAGCCCCCTAAACCCTACCCTTCCTGTTCTATATGGGTGTTCCCCTCCCAATCCACCCCCCACTACCCCTCCAATAATCTCCTACACTGGGTGTCCAGCCTTGGCAGGACCAAGGGATTCCCCTTCCACTGGTGCTCCTAAAAGGCCAATTATTGCTACCTGTGAACTTGGAGCCCAGGGTCAGTCCATGTATAGTCTTTGGGTAGTGGCTTAGTCCCTGGAAGCTCTGGTTGCTTGGCATTGTTGTTCATATGGGGTTGCAAGCCCCTTCAACTCTTTCAGTTCTTTCTTTCATTCCTTCATTGGGGATCCCGTTCTCATTTCAGTGGTTTGCTGCTGGCATTCACCTCTGTATTTGACATTTTCTGGCTGTCTCACTGTATTCTTGTTGTCCTTCTTTCAAAAGAAAATCAACACTGAAGTCATTAAGTGAGGCAATCCTGTCACAATAGGTACTTGAGTGTTCTGTATTGGAGACTCAGATGGAAACAACCGGGCAACATGGCCTGCTAAAGGGAGTCCAGTTAGAATGAGTAGGGATGGAAAGACATCTTCAGAAAGATTGTCAGATCCATTTGAGGATTAGGGTGTGGTGGGAAGCAATGGCAGATGATGTTAAAATTCAAATATGTGAGGAATATTCAAGAGCACTAAATGGGCAGTAAAAGCCCAAGTGCAGACAATTGCACATATATAGCAGCACAGACAATACATTTTGGAGGGCAGTTGGCTAAATATGTAAATAGATTAAGAGTGACAAAAGACAGATTGCTTTCTCCTAAAGAGGACAGTTAATATATCTAGGGAGTATTATAAAACCCTACTCTGTAGTGAATTAGATTGGTAACATGTGTATCTTCTAATATATATAGATAAATATACCTAAAAATTTATTAATGTGAAATAGTGTATATACATTTCTTAGCTCTTCCCATTGAAGAGGTGCTTAGTAGTGGAACAGTTGATAATATTAGTTATATCCCACATACCTATGTAATGTGTTTGCACAGTTCTTTAAAAACAGATGTGGTTTTCCATAACAAGTGTTACCGGGAGCAAAGTGAGGGATGAGAAGCTACACTTAATAGTATGAAGATCTGTATTTAGAATGCAGTTAGGGATTATACTGGTATAGGAAAATGGCAATAGAGGGTACCCTCTAGGTCCCAGCCTCACCAGCCATGGCTAGTTGGCAAAATTTACAGTACCAAGTGTGAATTCCGTCCAGTTGAGAAAATTTTAAATCTAGTTAAATGGATGATGGTTACCTTCAGGATGTAAGTTCCACTATTGACCTTGGCATTCTTAGCATTGTTGTGTGTGTTTCATAGGAATCAATTAGGATAGGAATGCTTTTCTCCCTTTGCAGCTTCCATGCTTCTTTCAATGTTATGAAAGCTAATCCTCAGGGAAGAGGCTCCAAAATCATAAGCAGGTTGATCATCCACAGTATCCAAAATGTGAGCGTCTTTAGCAATAGGGTGTTACCTTCTTTTTCTGGAAAGCATCAGTAACAGCAGCAGCAACCTACATTAATTGTTTTGGGAATGCCTCTTGTACTCTCCTAACCAACAACTGGAAAGGAGATTTCCCATTCCTGCCACTGGAGCTTTTGGTAAATAGTCTCTGGTTTGGAGGGAATGTATAGTTAATCAAGTGGTATGTCTTCAGTCTCTCTCTCTCTCTCTCTCTCTCTCTCTCTCTCTCTCTCTCTCTCTCTCTCTGTGTGTGTGTGTGTGTGTGTGTGTGTTAGATATATATTATGTATAATTTTAAGTAAAATGATATAATTTTCTAGAGATTGTTTTATATTTATATCTGTCAATGACAAATTTGAGCTTAGAGTTGTTGGAATTTGTTCAAGTGTTTAAGAATAAAATTTCCAATTTGTATCCCTTTGACCTCCTTTTGCTGTCTGATTGCTCTGGCTAGGACTTTGAGTACTATATTGAATAAGTAGGGAGAGAGTAGGCAGCCTTGTCTAGTCCCTGATTTTAGTGGGATTGCTTCAAGTTTCTCTCCATTTAGTTTGATGTTAGCTACTGGTTTGCTGTATATGGCTTTTACTACGTTTAGACATGGGCCTTGAAGTCCTGATCTTTCCAGGACTTTTATCATTGAAGGGGTGTTGAATCTTGTCAAATGCTTTCTTAGCATCTAATGAAATGATCATGGTGTGATTCTTATCTTTGAGTTTGTTTATATAGTGGATTACATTGATGGATTTTCGTATATTAAACGATCCCTGCATCCCTGGGATGAAGCCTACTTGATCATGATGGATGACTGTTTTGATGTGTTCTTGGATTCGGTGTGCAAGAATTTTATTGAGTATTTTTGTGTCAATATTCATAAGGGAAATTGGTCTGAAGTTCTCTTTCTTTGTTGGGTTTTTGTGTGGTTTTGGAATAACAGTAATTGTGGCTTCATGGAAGGAATTTGGTAGTGCTCCATCTATTTCTATTTTGTGGAGTAGTTTGGACAGTATTGGTATGAGGTCTTCTATGAAGGTCTGATAGAATTCTGCACTGAAGCCATCTGGACCTGGGCTCTTTTTTGGTTGGGAGACTTTTAATGACTGCTTCTATTTCTTTAGGAGTTATGGGGTTGTTTAGATGATTTATTTGTTCCTGATTTAACTTTGGTACCTGGTATCTGTCTAGAAAATTGTCCATTTCCTCCCAATTTTCCAGTTTTGTTGAATATAGTAGGATCTGATGATTTTTTAATTTCTTTAGATTCTGTTGTTATATCTCCCTTTTCATTTCTGATTTTGTTAATTTGGATACACTCTCTGTGACTTCTGCTTAGTTTGGCTAAGGGTTTATCTATCTTGTTGATTTTTCTCAGAGAACCAGCTCCTGGTTTTGTTGATTCTTTATATAGTCCTTTTCATTTCTACTTGGTTGATTTCAGCCCTGAGTTTGATTATTTCTTGCCTTCTACTCCTCTTGGTTTTATTTCTTTCTTTTTGTTCTAGAGTTTTAGGTGTGCTCTCAGCTGCTGACATATGCTACCTCCTGTTTCTTTTTTCAGGCACTCAGAACTATGAGTTTTCCTCTTAGTACCGTTTTCATTGTGTCCCATAAGTTTGGGAATGTTTTATCTTCATTTTCATTAAATTCTAAGAAGTCTTTAATTTCTTTATTTATTTCTTCCTTGACCAAGTTGTCATTGAGTTGCATTGTTCAACTTCCATGGGAAGAAATCAAAATATCACTATTTGCAGATGATATGATAGTGTATACTTAAGTGACCCCAAAAGTTCCAGGGTATAAAATTAAGTTAAACAAATCAGTGGCCTTCCTCTATTCAAAGGATAAGCAGGCTGAGAAAGAAATTAAAGAAATGACACCCTTCACAATAGTCCCAAATAATATAAAATATCTTGGTGTGACTTTAACCAAGCAAGTGAAAGATTTGTGTGACAAGAACTTTGAGTCTCTGAAGAAAGAAATCGAGGAAGATCTCGGGAGATGGAAAGATCTTCCATGTTCATGCATTGTCAGGATTAATATAGTAAAGATGGCCATTTTGCCAAAAGCAATCTATAGATTTAATGCAATCTCCATGAAAATTCCTACTCAATTCTTTATAGAGATAGAAAGAGCAATTTGCAACTTCATTTGGAATAACAAAAAACCCAGGATAGCAAAAACTATACTCAACAATAAAAGAACTTGTGGGGGAATCACCATCCCTGACTTCAAGCAGTATTACAGAGCAATAGTCATAAAAACTTTATGGGTATTGATATATAGACAGGCAGGTAGATCAGTGGAACAGAATTGAAGACCCAGAAATGACCCACACACCTATAGCCACTTGATCTTTGACAAAGGAGCTAAAACCATCCAATGAAAGAAAGATAGTATGTTCAACAATTGATGCCTGTTCAACTGGAGGTCAGCATGTAGAAGAATGCAAATCGATCCATTCTTATCACCCTGTACAAAGCTTAAGTCCAAGTGGATCGAGGACCTCCACATCAAACCAGATACACTCAATCTAATAGAAGAAAAAGTGAGGAAGAGTCTCGAACACATGGGCACTGGAGAAAATTTCCTGAAAATAAAAAGCACCAATGGCTCATGCTTTAAGATCAAGAATCGAAGAAATTATGGAATTGATGGATAGTGTTTCTAAGGAAGATCACAGCAAAAGGAGCAGTTTTGTGTGTGTGATTCTAAGCCATGGCAATGAATGAGTAATTTTTGGAATGAACAGATCTGTTGAACTGAAAACTAATTAGTTTCTTCAGAGGCAACTACTGCTGAAGTCTGACTGGAAAGCCGAAACTCTTCATCATTCAGGCCTGCTGGGTGGAGCTGGACTGTGGCGTTGAGACAGACAGTGGAACTGAGGATGATATGGCATGCCAGATGGTACCAGTGGAGGCCGACTTCCTGTATGCTTACTCTGCAGCACCTGGTTACTATTCCTGAAGAAATTCAAAGGACAAGTCGTGGTTCATCCAGTCACTTTGTACCATGCTGAAACTGCATACACAAGCTGGAATTTATGCCCATTCTTACTCCTGTTAACCGGAAGGTGGCCATGGAATTTGATTCCTCCCTGGACGCCACTTTCCATGAAAAGAAACAGGTCCCGTGTATTGTGTCAATGCTCAGAAAAGAACTATATTTTTATCACTAAAGGAATGATTGGGAGTGGGGTGAAGGTATGTTTCTGTTCTTTTTTGTTGTTGTTGGTTTGAATGCCAAATCAGAAAACTGTCAGGGAGACTTTTTTCCCCTATCACTTAAATCCGATGTTCCAGGTCGTCTTTGAGCAATACCACTGCCTGCAGTGCAGCCACAATGCAGCTACCTCAACTTTGATATCAGGTAGTTGAAATGAAATTTAATTAGGAACAAATAAATGTCAATAATGGTACTATCATCATAGAAGAAATTTCACAAAGTTAGACTTTGGTAATTATCGAGATTTGGTGCCACTATGATTTTGAAAGAAATTATGAAGCAGTGATGATTTTATACCCCCTCCTCATGTTAAGAATGTCATTTTAGTTTTCATTAAACATAGGAACGCTAATGTCAAATGGTATGTCTTAGAACGTGAATCCATGAGCACAGTCAAAGGCTCGAACCCTGGTTTTGGAAGGGATATGTGGAAATGAAGAGTTGGAGCACCATAGCACACATTATAGCTACTGGTTTTGTGACAGTTGACCAGGTCACGTATTTATTACTTAAGAAAAAAATCGTGTTTTATTATTGGAACAAAAATAACTTGAGTATATGAAAGGAAAACTTGGTTGGCTTGTTGAAGGCTACCATCCTTCAGTGGTGGACATGACGACAGGGGCTATGATCCACCAGCATTTGTTTCTTACTTATTCTTATACAAATCAGCCTAGTTTTACAGATCAGCAAAATATCTAAGGAGCAGTTATGCAACAGCCTCAAATCGTTGACTATTAGAATGGAATAAAGGAATTCTACAGGAACATACCATAATACCAGTTGTCAGAGTGTAAGGAAAGGAGAGATGACATCTCCTGTAATTGGAGACAAGATGGTTTGAGCCGGAGCAGAGGCATGGCTTCAGAAAAGGCCTGGTAGTTGGACCCACCTTGTGAGTAGTGGTTTGTGTGGATGATCCAAGTTACCACATGAGATTGAACCAGATCAGAAGCTTCTGCAAAAAAGGCTTTCCCATAGTGCTGAGCATCTCAAGAAAGTTCACTGAACTCCATGTACAGAGTCTGTAGCCTGCTGACTTTTCTGTTGAAGTTTACAATGAAAGGAAAATAATAGTGATATTTGTATCGTAACTAGAAATGAAAGGGCCATGGCAAACAGGACTTGGAAAGCATCTAGCAATAGCCCTGCAGCCCAGGTGGAGGAGCTGCAGATTAGAGTCCACCCCCATCAGGGGGTCTGTGCTCCAGGCTTCCTTAATCATGGAGGTGCTGAGTCATCACTGGCTCTCCCATGGGTCCAGCATTTCCCATAAGCTTTCTTTTTAAACAAAGAAAGGAAGGAACTCACATTATAACCAACTGATAGTAGGTTCTTGTTTAGTCTGGATTTACTGTTAACTCTTTCTAAGTAAATACAGCATGTAATGGTATTTTAAAGTGTGTTCCCATATGACAATTTTATAAAAGTCAGATATCTTGCATTTTTATTTCAAAACATAAATTCAGATTTAAAATTAAAAAAGAAATATAAGTAAAGAAATGTATCTAATAAAAAATTTAAAAAAGAATAAAATTTCCATCTCTTAGCACTCTCCACAAAACTATTTGCCTGACAGATACTTCCTATGTGTTAGGCAAGGAATTACCCTCTTTTCACTTTTGTTTTTTGCTAAAATAATTACCTTCCAAAAGTAACCCTAATAACAATTTCTGTGTTGAAAGCTAAAGTTTCCAAGCCACTTTTGTGCTTAGACTTTAGGAAATGTACAGATTTCAGCTTGACTTCTGCAGTGTTCTATAGTTATTGATAATAACCATTATAATTATTGAAAATAACCATCAAAATCAGATGTTTTTTTTTTCTTCAAAGGAACTATATTGTCTATGGTGCTTGAGGAGAGGCAGGGAATGACACTGAGGTTTATGTTACTCATAAACCTCATGTTACTAAAGTACACCCTCGATTTGGCATTTTTCCTTGAATTGTAGGTTGATAAACCTCGGATTGATTTAACTCAGTGAAATGTAAGCTCCTTTCTTGCTGTGAGTTAAAATGGTCCTTGTTCTTCCCTAAGTGTTTCTGGTTTCCAGTGGACTATGAGCACTCTTGGTAAGAATACTGCTAGCTTCCATCATTATGGCTAGATATTCGGTTACATACTGGGCAAACTTTATTCAACCAAAAGCCAAAGTAGCTACTTATCTATCATTCGCAGCCAGCAATCTTAGATGGGAGTCTATTTCATACTTGACTGGAAGGGAAATGATGATAGTATTGTTTTCTATTTTGTACGTACTCCTCTCCTTTTGTTAGGCCTAGACCTCTTGACCTATAGTAATGAAGTTGGTTTAGACAAGGTTTATTCATTATCTATTAAAGTGAATGGTATTAGGTACAATCTCTGATCTTAGAAGGACCTGGGAAGGGAGAGAGACAGAGACACAGAGACACAGAGAGACAGAGGCAGACAGACAGACAGAGATGCCCAGCTTTTAAGATGAAGTTATAGTTTAGAAAAGTTAAATAATATCCATAGGGTTAATAAATCTGTAGAGCTGGCTTCAGATTTAAAGCATGGGCACTTTGGGCTTCAGAGTCTGTATTCTTGCTTTGGCTCACTGAGGTAAACTTTGTATAGATAGATGAAGCATAAGCTGTAGTCCACGGCTGCTTTTGGGGTTGACCTTGCTGTTATATTCCCTGACAGATTTTTTTTTAATTTTACATAAATAAATGTTAAGTAAAATTACATTCTATGAAATTACTCATTTGTGAACCAATTTTCTTTATTTGAATTAAGAAATGTGGTATGAGAGTTGGAGTCCAAGTCGTACAATTTTGCTAGCTGTTCAGCCCTGAAAAAGTCATCTAACTTCTATGAACCCTAACTTCCTCAGTTTCCAGAGAGAGTACTAGTTGACAGTGTTACTAAGATGACTAAAGATCCTGAACATGAAGTTATTTTAAATCCTGTAAGATTCACGGATATTGTTAAGTTAAAGAATAAATTCACTCAATATTAAACTAATACCTTCCAGCTTACATGTTAGGTGATAGATAAGGAACCTCCTTCATGAACTTGACACTGTTGTATAGTACAGCCTGGAGAATGATCTAAAACAGTCGTATTTTCAGTTTTAAATAGGTGAGTTTATTAAGTATATAGCAAACAAGCACTGAATAGTGAATAACAAAGGGAGATGCAGCAGAAATAAGAAAACACTCAGACCATCCAACAGAGACGAGTGAGTCACTCAGTTTACAGAGGAAGGGAAGGGTTACATCATTAATTTGGGGAATTACAAGCATATAGCAGAAATTGACTGGCAAAACAATGATGAAGGAGCTTCTATTAAGTGGGTCCCAGGGTAGTGCATGGTATATATGATTTACTGAGGCCTTTAAATCAAGGGACAAATAGCAACAGTTCAATCAAATTTGGTGCTCACAACATCCAGCAGAAAACTGAAGAAGTTGAGAAGCCGTCTAGAATTCTTAGTTAAATTCTTGTTCATGGATGAGCTTCCTGTGGCTGAACATCGGACTTAATGTTCCCACTGTAGGCATTTTTATATCAGGGGATAAATAATAGTCACCTCTGTTGGGAATGTCTGACTTATAGGTGTTCTTGAGGACAGACTATTTTTAATAACCTGAGCGTCTTGTTATTCCCTCTCTCAATACAGAAACAGGGGCTAAGTTGACCAAGACCAGAGTTTAGGAAAAAATTTTCATAAATATGTTTGAGTCTGAAGTTGGCGGGGGCCTGGAGGGAGGGACTTCCATACTTTTAGAGCCAACTCCTTTAATAACTCAAACAGCATGTAATAGATGAGCAATATAATATAAATTGCATCTGCTTCTGCACTGACAATTCAAGAGCTTCTAATCACAAATTACCACTAAATTTTCAAAATTCAATACAATTTAGTGTTCAGTGCTTAAAATGCTCCAATAACCATATGGAGCTAGCAATTATAATGTAGATTATTCAAATAGAGAACATATATGTCATTATAGAAAGCGCTTCATGAGAAAAGTGCACATTAAACAGGTAGTTAAGTATTTAATTTGCTTGGGCTGAGTGCATTAAAGAAATATTAAAAATTATAGGAGGTGACTTCTGTGCTGAAAATAGAGATAAGTCGCAATTTCCTGAGTAATTTGAGAGTGGAAAAGGCGTTTCAGTAGGAAATGAGCATTTTCAAAGACTAATGTAGGAAGAAAAGGAATTGAGGTCCAGAAGGATTTCATGCATTGCAGTGTGTGTTAGCTCTGCTTACGAAGAGGGGACCTTCCTTGGATGTATAGGAGAGACGGGTGACTAGACATAATGGTGAGATTTATATTTTTCCTAGTAGCTTCTTCTCTATGTATGAAATATAAACTCTTATGAAAGCAAAAGAGAGAAAGAGACTTACATTGTAAAAAGAGTGGAATGGCATGAAGTATGTGTAGGCTTGGAAACTAGCAGAGGGAGAAATTCACTAAGATTGTCAAGCTTCAGCACTGTTGACTTTCTCAGAGAGTCATGAGTGGGAATAGACTCACAAGTGTTTTTATTGAGTCAACTAAATAAAATAATATATTCAAGGCATTGAGAAGATTGTCTATTCCATAGTAAGAACTAAATTGACATTGTTACCATTGCTGGAGCGTGTCTAATATAAGTAACAAATGAAACAACAACAGAGGGAATGTCTTAAGAAATTTTTAAGAATTTAATTATAGTTATACATGATGGAATCTACCATATTTGAAAAGTTTGAAGATAGACAAATGAGGGAAAATAGACTTGGGGAATGTCTGGAAGACCGACTGGCGACTCATCTGCTGCTCAGGCAAACAAGCAGGAATGAAGAATGGTGTGAAGAAGTAAAGGAAAGTAAAGGGAGTGCAACTGTGTGAGACATTGACCTGCGCTCCTTCTCTGAGGTGTCTAACAGTCTAGAAAAGGAGTGACATTCCTAGATCTAGTGCAACAGAGTACTCTGCTGCTGTAAGAATTAGCTCCAGTGGTCCTATAGAGTGGACCATGGGAAGATTGATACCATGGGAATTTGAGTGCTTCTATGCCTAGAATAACAGGAGGCTTCGGATCAGAACCTGAAGCCTCTTAGGTTCTTTACTATGTTCTGGATCATCATCCTGTCACTTTCTCCCACTCCCGACTCCTTTCTAATTTCTAATTGAGGGTCATGCAAAAGGTATGGTTTCCATCACTACAGCTAAGGCCGATGTCTGCTGGTTGTTGCATTGGATGTGGCCTTAAAAATGAGCTGTCTATTTGCTCTCCCTGGTTTTGCTCTAGAGAAGTTTCAGGTAGAATATTGAGATTATTCATGTATTTCACATGTTTAGAAAAATGGACTCTATAATCTATCTCTATATATATTCATACTTATATACATATATGTATATATACACACACATAATTAATACAGTTTTTCATTTTGTATTCAAGGCTTCAGAGATTAGCCAAAGATCTTGTAAAACAACTTCAAGTACAAGACAGTGGCTCTTGGGTAAATAATAAGGCTTCAGCTTTGGATCGCACCCTCGGCGAGATTGCTAGAATATTAGAGAAAGAGGTATGTAACAAGCCTTTCTTGCTTGACCCTTGATCTTTGGGATGATTTTTCATTATGACAGGAAATACAGCAGAATTTATGCTTTTCTTCTGTGTCATTAAAAGCCAGCCAACAATTGATAAATAATTTAAAATTTTTGGTTTTGTATTACTCTATTGTTTCTTTTGGTTTTAGCAAAATCATAGTTAGACCATGGCTTTCTGTGATAATTTTCCCTTAAAAATGAATTCTTTACTCTCAACTGATAACTATGCAGATATGTATTTTGATGGCACAAAATATAAAGCATTGAACTATGTAGCTTGTAAATTGAAAAAAAATCTATGAAATACCAATTTCTTACCCATTTTAGACAGAAAATTTGATAATTTTCTTTAATAATTTAAGAGTTACTGTCTCAGCATTGCTTTAAAATCTGTTATGATCCTAATGGAATTTATTGCACACAGAAGAAATATTAAGTATAGAGTTCTATATAATAAATAATATCAATAATGTGTCATTTTATTTTACCCTAGTCCTTTTATTGTGCAGTTACCTCATTATCTGGCTAATTTCATGCTTTATCTTTTTTTTTTCTTTTTTTTTTTTTTCCTTTTTTTCCGGAGCTGGGGACCGAACCCAGGGCCTTGCACTTGCTAGGCAAGCGCCCTACCACTGAGCTAAATCCCCAATCCCCAATTTCATGCTTTCTCATGTTTTTACATTTTCTTTCAAAATAATTCTTAAAATTTGTCTCGAGAATTTCATACTATAATTACATTATTTCCTGGTAACCAAATGACAGTATCACAAGTTAATAATTTATTAACATTTAGGTGAAATCTCATTTATCATTTAAAGTAATGGCTATGTATATTTATTAGCAGCATTTTTATTTTTGTTTTCTAGAAACAATATTTCTTTTGAAATTAGTTTTATTCCTTTGTCATACAAATTTTTTCTTAAAATATAGTAACTATTGTCATATTTTTGACCTTTTTAAAATATATCATAGACTTATGTTATTCATCGGATCTGTATTATAATTTTATTAGCCTTATAAATGTACCTGGAATATTTTCATTCATCTTCTGTATTACAAAGTACTTGATTGTGTTAATACTATATTTTACCCATTTATCAGACATCAGAATCACTAGAGGGCTTGCTAAAACACATATTGGATTTCTGATTTAGTAGTTTTAGGGTGGGTCCCAAGAATTTTAATGTCTAATATGTTCCCATGAGATGGTGGTGGTGTGAGTCCAAAAACCTTATTTTGGGAGTCAGTGCTGTAAGCTGGGCACATGCCTTTGGTGTGGGATTGCTGGGTCCTCAGCTATATGAATGACAAACCTTTATACTAAGCTGCACTCTGGCATAGACGGTACAGTCTGCCACGGGAACCAACAGCGGCACATTCAGTGCTGCCTTGTGGCAGAAACACATAATGAGTTCCTCTCTAAAATACCCCTTTCAGAGTGTTGAAGAGCTCATAAATTGATAGTTGTCAGCGTGTGCTAGGTAGAGTATTTAGAAGTTTGATATGGTAGGAGAAAATGTTATATACTAATGATTTTTTAAATTTGAAGTAAATAGTATTTGTTTAAAGATACCAGTCCTGTAGCTAATCTCAGGAAAAGTATTTTAGATTGAATTATTTAAAGAAAATTTAAGGAAAGAGTTAACATGATCTATATAAAAACCCTATTTAGTATAGATGCCTAAATATGATTAGTTAATGCACAAAGGGGCAATTTACCAAATACCACTGGTGGTTTTATATAACGTTAAGGAGAAAAAGTGTTGTCTGGCTCCTAGTCTAAATGGTCTGTGTCAGGAACCTTGCTGTGAAGCCTGCCTTAGTGTGCAGCCTGCAGGACCACCTGAGAGTGTCAAGTTAGCCACAGAAAGACCCTCTGCTGCTTTTATAATGAAATTCCTTTTACCTGGCCAAGACACACCAGCTTTACAAAGACCTATGTTCTGTACACCGCACTGACACTGCAGTGTAATTCAGCTGCTATTTGTAACTCAGGGCTGGGAATTGTAAATAACCATCTTCTGATAGAAGGCTGCCTGGAGTAACAAAACCCAGGGAAAGATCTGACAGCAGCCCGTCAGTGACAAGAGAGGGATTGGGGGCTCCTAAATCCCCCTCACTGGGAATGGTAAAAAAAAAAAATGAGTTTTGAGGAACACCACACACACGCACGCACGCACGCACGCACTCCTCACCTCTCTCTCTCCCTCTCTCTTTTTGAAACGGGGTCTTACTGTATTGACCTCTGCTCCCAAGTGCTGACATTAAAGGCACTTGCTACTATGCCCAGTTGAGGACTTCTCTTAATTCAGACCCCAAAGCACTAGTGTTTTCTATTACTTCTCTGATACAGTTTCTTTATATAATTTTTCTGAGATTCTGAGAATTTTAAACCTAATAGCTTAAGTTTACTGATAAAAATCTCTCTTGTCCCAGAAGTGATCCAAAATAAAAACTCCTGGGATTGTTAGGTCTCCTTTTTTTTCCTTCAGAAATGAACAGTATGTAAAGTTTATTGCATGTGTTATTCTTTTTACAATATGTAACAACTTCCATGTATGTGTGTGTGTGCATGTGTGTGTGTGTTTGTGTCTTGTGTAAAGTTGTGTCAACTCTCAAAAAATTTTTAAATGGAGAAAATGGGATTTTCTTTAAAGAACTGTAATGTCAAAGCAAAAGAAAAAACTTAGAAAGTGGACCTTCTGAGTGCCCATGAGCACTTGCCTGCCTGAGGCAGATGGAGAAAGAAGTTTAAGGGCTGCTGAGGTGTGAGGTCTAATAGAAGGTTTCCTCCATAATGATAAGACCAGAACAGTCTGCTCCCTCAAATAGTGGAACTTCTGTGTACTGCCAGAGACTATGAAGGAGGCATCTTGGCACAGTATAAAATTTATAACCCAAAAGTTTTTTTCAACTCCATTTCACAGCACTTTTGTTATTTAAATGCTGAGTAAAATTTGAAATGGTCTAAGATCTTTGAGATAGCATTCTTGATGGTAAAATAAATACAAATATTTCACCTTAGGCCTCAGATAATTTCTTTCTTACTACGTTATTTATTTACATGTGTGTGAGGTCGGAGGACAACTTACGGGAGTCAGTTTTCTTTACCACGTGGGTCTCAGGATGGAGCTTCAGTGGTCAGGCTTGGCATTCAGTGTTTTACCTGCTGTGCCTTCTCACTGGCCTACTTCAGATAATTTCTATTAAATAATTTGAGAAGGACAAACAGGCTAGCACATCAAAAAAGACAGACAAACAAAGAAACAAACAAACAAGCACAGAAAGAAGTAAGCTGTGGTGAGTCTTAGAAGCAGCCATGACTACAGGCTTTGTAACGCCTAGCAGGGCTACAGAGATACACTAGGTGGCTGTGAAGGAAGTGAAATACAATCCTGAAATTACCTGCGAGAATTAATTAGCACTAGTGACTGAGTAGATCTCCCATTGAAGACAGTAGGACCAGGCAAAGGCAAAATATAAATGAATTATGCTGTTATGCTGTTAGAAAGGTAATGAGTTGATGAGCTGAGTTCAGTTGGTGACTCAGAAGATGTGGATGAGACTCAGTAGGTAGTGCTGTTGACATATTTGCCCAACTTGTGCAGAAAAAAAATCTTTGGAATCCTAAAACATAAATGATGAAGACTGAAGAAAAACCATGTTTTGAATGAGAATCCTAAGAGTCCTCAAGCAGAGCTGACGGGTGGGGATGTGTCCAACTCTGCAGAGCTGAGTATCTGCACAGGTCTCCATCACCAAGTTCACTAGGGGTTCCAGATCACTGCACAAGACTAGTAACCCAGGAATGGAACAGAAGCAGATATAAAATTTACTCTGGATAATGATAACAGTCTTCATTTCAAATCATTTCAACAAAATTTCCAAATAGAGTATTGGATAGTAAAATAAGTAGGCATATAAAGAGAACACTGGCAGAAATAAAAATCTCTATAAGCTGACTGACTGACTTTCTATAACTATGCTTACAAAATGCAAGGCTGAATTACTTTTTTTCTTAAAGACATGTAGCATGCATAAGAGAAAATGGACATTTGAGGCCTGAAACCTGTAGTAATCAAAAATAACAGTAGTAATAAAAATAATGATAAAAACTGTTGGATATAGAGAGAATTAGTATTCTGGAAGATAGTTCTTAAGAAGGAATTTAGTCTAAACTTGTAGAAGGAGGAAATATACAAAAATAAGAGAAGAATATTAGTGGTATGATATCTAGTAAATAGTGGACCGCAACCTTCCAAATGCCCTTACCCTTTAATACAGTTCCTCATGTTGTAGTGACCCTCAATCATTAAATTATTTCATTGCTGCTTCATAACTATAATTTTGCTATTATAACAAAATGTAAATATCTGATATGTGACCTCTACGGACGTCATGACCCACTGGTTGAGGACCACTGCTCTAAAAGAGACTAGGGCAGAAGTAACACTTGAAGTAATTGTTACTAAGAATGTTCCAAGAACTACAAATTAACCCACAGATTTAAGATCCACAGTGAAGTCCACTCAACATTATAATAAAGGGGTGAGAGGACCCACTGACAAGCCATCATCATTCACAAATTTGGATTCTCAATTCCTAAGCAGAATTTTAGCAAACTGAATCATGAAGTGTGTGTATATATGTCTGCGGGGGTGTTCTGTGTGTGTGTGGGGGGGGCTGTTCTCTCTGTCTCTGTGTGTGGGGGGGGTTTTCTCTGTGTGTGGGGGGCTGTTCTCTCTGTCTCTGTGTGTGTGGGGTGTTCTCTGTGTGGGGGGCTGTTCTCTCTGTCTCTGTGTGTGTGGGGTGTTCTCTGTGGGGGGCTGTTCTCTCTGTCTCTGTGGGGGGTGTTCTCTGTGTGGGGGCTGTTCTCTCTGTCTCTGTGTGTGTGGGGTGTTCTCTGTGTGGGGGGGCTGTTCTCTCTGTCTCTGTGTGTGTGGGGTGTTCTCTGTGTGTGGGGGGCTGTTCTCTCTGTCTCTGTGTGTGTGGGGGTGTTCTCTGTGTGTGGGGGGCTGTTCTCTCTGTCTCTGTGTGTGTAGGGGGTGTTTTCTGTGTGTGGGGAGCTGTTCTCTCTGTCTCTGTGGGGGGTGTTCTCTGTGGGGGCTGTTCTCTCTGTGTGTGTGGGGTGTTCTCTGTGGGGGCTGTTCTCTCTGTCTCTGTGTGTGGGGGGTGTTCTCTCTGTGTCTGTGTGTGTGTATTTTAAGACAAACTAGTATTTCAAAGCAAAGCTGGGGTTGGGGATTTAGCTCAGTGGTAGAGCACTTGCCTAGCAAGGGCAAGGCCCTGGGTTCGGTCCTCAGCTCTGGAAAAAAAAAAAAAAACAAAGCTGGATTCATTGATGATATAATTGGCTTAATGCTGGGAAATTAAATTAACAAAAGAAAAAAATGATCATTTGAGAAATACAGTCAAAGAATTTGGTAAGTTTCATACCAAGTCGCTGTAAAGATCCATATTAAGCCATGATGTGAGGAAACTGAAATTTTCTCAGTCTGACAAAATATATCTACAAAAAATTATATCAAAATCAAACAAGTAAAATGTTAAAAATGTCCCCTGTAAAATAAGAAGCAGAAGAGGAGTGCTTACTACTACTAATTCTCAAGTACTGTTTAGCAGGAAAAAAAAAAGACAAAGGAAAAAGTATTTATTAGCTATGATAGAATTGTATATAAATTATTTCCATAGAAATTATTATAACTATCAAGTTTCTTTGTTTTTTTTAGAGGATTTTTAAATTTACATTTCAAATGTTATTCCCTTCTCAGTTTCCCATCAAAAGCCCTATCCCATCCCTACTACCCCGTCTTCTATAAGGGTGCCCCCCCACCCATCCACACACCCTTTCTTGCTTCCCTGCCCTGACATTTCCCTACACTGGGGGGTTAAGCCTTTACAGAATCAAGGGCTTCTCTTCCTTTGATGCCCAACAAGGCATCCTCTGCTACATATGCAGCGGGAGCCACGGGACTGTCCATGTGTACTCTTTGGATGGTAGTTTAGTCCCTGGGAGCTCTGGTTGGTTGGTATTATTGTTCTTATGGGATTGCAAACTTCTTCAGCTCCTTCAGTCCTTTCTCTAACTCCTCCAATAGGGACCCTGTTCTCAATTCAGTGGTTGGCTGTGATCATTTGGCTCTGTATCTGTCATGCTCTGGCTGTGCCTCTCAGGAGACAGCTATATCAGGCTCCTGTCAGCATGTACTTCTTGGCATTAGCAATATTGTCTGGGTTTGGTGGCTGTATGTATATGGACTGGATCTCCAGGTGGGGCAGGCTCTGAATGGCCATTCCTTCAGTCTCTACTCCAAACTTTGTCTCCATGTTTCCTCCTATGAATAATGTTTCTCTTTCTAAGAAGAATTGAAGCATCCGCACTTTGGTCATCCTTCTTCTTGAGCTTCATGTGGTCTATGGATTGTATCTTGGGTAATTCGAGTTTTTGGGCTAACATCCTCTTATCAGTAAGTGAATACCATGTGTTTGTTTGTTTGTTTGTTTGTTTGTTTGTTTCTTGTGGTTGGGTTACCGAAGGGTTATCTTACTAAGGATGATATTTTCTTGTTCAATTCATTTGCCTATGAATTTCATGAAGTCATTGGTTTTAATAGCTGAGTAGTACTCCATTGTGTAGATGTACCACATTGTCTGTATCCATTCTTTTGTTGTAGGATATCTGGGTACTTTCTAGCTTCTGGCTATTATAAGTAAGGTTGCTGTGAACATAGTGGAGCATGTGTCCTTGTTATATATTGGAGCAGCTTTTGGGTATATGTCTAGGAGAGGTATAGCTGGGTCCTCAGGTAGTAATATGTTCTATTTTGTGAGGAACCTCCAGACTGGTTTCCAGAGTGGTTGTACCGGCTTGCAATCCCACCAACAATGGAGGAGTGTTCCTCTTTCTCCACATCCTCACCAGTATCTGTTGTCACCTAAGTTTTTTATCTTAGCCATTCTGACTGGTGTGAGGTGGAATCTCAGGGTTGTTTTGATTTGCCTTTCCCTGATGACTAAGGATGTTGAACATTTCTTTAGGTGCTTCTCAGCCATTTGATGTTCCTCAGCTGAGAATGTTTTGTTTAGCTCTGTACCCCAATTTTTTTTTATTAACTTGAATATTTCTTATATACATTTCGAGTGTTATTCCCTTTCCCGGTTTCCGGGCAAACATCCCCTTCCCCCCTCCCCTTCTTTATGGGTGTTCCCCTCCCCACCCTCCCCCCATTGCCGCCCTCCCCCCAACAGTCTGGTTCACTGAGGGTTCAGTCTTAGCAGGACCCAGGGCTTCCCCTTCCACTGGTGCTCTTACTAGGATATTCATTGCTACCTATGAGGTCAGAGTCCAGGGTCAGTCCATGTATAGTCTTTAGGTAGTGGCTTAGTCCTGGAAGCTCTGGTTGATTGGCATTTTTTGTACATGTGAGGTCTCGAGCCCTTCAAGCTCTTCAGTTCTTTCTCTGATTCCTTCAACGGGGTCCTATTCTCAGTTCAGTGGTTTGCTGCTGGCATTCGCCTCTGTATTTGCTGTATTCTGGCTGTGTCTCTCAGGGCGATCTACACTTCTGCACTTCTTTGCTTCATCCATCTTGTCTAATTGGGTGGCTGTATATATGTACCCCAATTTTAATAGGGTTATTTGATTCTCTGGAGTCTAACTTCTTGAATTCTTTGTATATATTGGATATTGCTGTTCATCACCAAAGGAAGTCAGGACTGGAACTCAAGCAGTTCAGGAAGCAGGAGTTGATACAAAGGCCATGGAGCGACATTACTTACTAGCTTGCTTCCTCTGGCTTGCTCAGCTTGCTTTCTCATAGAACCCAAGACTACCAGCCCAGGCGGCACCACCCATAACGGACTGTGTCCACCCCCCCTTGATCACTAATTGAGAAAATGCCTTACAGCTAGGTCTCATGAAGGCATTTCCACAACTGAGGCTTCTTTTTCTGTGATAACTCCAGCTTGTGTTAAGTCGACTCACAAAACCAACCTTACAGAAGCTTTGCAATTTTATGAGGTCCCATTTGTCCATTCTTGATCTTAGAGCATTGGCCATTGGTGTTCTGTTCAGGAAATTTTCCCTAGTTCCCATGTGTTCGAGGCTCTTCTCCACTTTTTATTATATTAGTTTGAGTGTATCTGGTTTTATGTGGAGTCCTTGATCCACTTGGACTTGAACTTTGTACACAGACATAAGAATGGATCGATTTGGATTCTTCTACATACTGACCATCCCTTGAACCAGCACCATTTGTTGAAAATGCTCTTTTTTTCCACTGGATGGTTTTCTTAGCTCCATTATCAAAGATCAAGTGATGGTAGGTAGGTGTGTGGGTTCTTTTCTGGGTCTTCAATTCTATTCCATTGATCTACCTGCCTGTCTTTATATGGATACCATACAGTTTATATCACTATTGCTCTGTAATACAGTTTGAGGTCAAGGATGGTGATTCTTCCAGAAGTTCTTTTATTGTTGAGGATTGGTTTCACTATCCTAGGTTTTTTGTTATTCCAAACGAATTTGCAAATTGCTCTTTCTGACTCCATGAAGAATTGAGTTTGAATTTTGATGGGAATTGCATTGAATCTGTTGATTGCTTTTGGCAAGATAGCCATTTTTACAGTATTAATCCTGACAATCCTTGAGCATGGGAGATAGTTCCATTTTCTGAGATCATCTTCAATTTCTTTCTTCAGAGACTTGAAGTTCCTGTCATACAGGTCTTTCACTTGCTTGGTTAGAGTCATTCCTAGGTATTTTATATTATTCGTGACTATTGTGAAGGGTGTCATTTCCCTAATTTCTTTCTCAGTCTGTTTATCCTTTGAGAGGAGGAAGGCTACTGATTTGTTTGAGTTAATTTTATTCCCAGCCACTTTGCTGAAGTTGTTTATCAGGCTTAGTAGTTCTCTGGTGGAATTTTTGGGGTCACTAAAGTATACTATCGTATCATCTGCAAATAGTGATATTTTGACTTCTTCCCTGCCAATTTGTATCCCTTTGACCACCTTTCGTTGTCTGATTACTCTGACTAGGACTTTGAGTACTGTATTGAATAAGTAGGGTGAGACTGGGTAGCCTTGTCTAGTCCCTGATTTTAGTGGAATTGCTTCAAGTTTCTCTCCATTTAGTTTGATGTTAGCTACTGGTTTGCTGTATATGGCTTTTACTATGTTTAGGTATGGGCCTTGAAGTCCTGATCTTTCCAGGACTTTTATCATGAAGGGATGTTGAATTTTGTCAAATGCTTTCTCAGCATCTAATGAAATGATCATGTGGTTTCAATCTTTGAGTTTGTTTATATAGTGGATTATGTTGATGGATTTCTGTATATTGAACCATCCCTGTATCCCTGGAATGAATGCTACTTGATCATGATGGATGATAGTTTTGATGTGTTCTTGGATTTGGTTTGCAATAATTTTAGAGTATTTTTGCATCAATATTCATAGGGGAAATTGGTCTGAAGTTCTCTTTCTTTGTTGGGTCTTTGTGTGGTTTAGCATAATTGTAGCTTCATAGAAGGAATTGGGTAATGTTCCTTTTGTTTCTATTTTGTGGAATTGTTTAAAGAGTATTAGTATTAGGTATTCTTTGAAGGTTTGATAGAATTTTGCACTCAACCTATCTGGTCCTGGGCTCTTTTTGGGGAGATTTTAAATAACTGCTTATATTTAGGAGTTATGGGGTTGTTTAGATGGTTTATCTGATCCTGATTTAACTTTGGTACCTGGTATCTATCTAGGAAATTGTCCATTTCATGTAGGTTTTCCAGTTTTGTTGAGCGTAGGCTTTTGTAGTAGGTTCTGATAGGTTTTTTTTTTTTTTAATTTCCTCAATTTCTGTTGTTATGTCTCCGTTTTCATTTCTGATTTTGTTAATTTGGATTCATATTCATTCTCTCTCCTCTCTCTCTCTCTTTCTCTCCCCACCCCCGGTTAGTTTGGCTAAGGGTTTACCTATCTAGTTGATTTTCTCAAAGAACCAGCTCTTATTTTTGTTAATTCTTTGCATAGTTGTTTTTGTTTCTACTTGGTTCATTTCATCCCTGAGTTTGATTATTTCCTGCCTTCTACTCTTCTTGGGGTGTATTTGCTTCTTTTTGTTCTAGAGCTTTTAGCTGTGCTGTCAAGCTGCTGACATATGCTCTCTCCGGTTTCTTTTTGGAGGCACTCAGAGCTATGAGTTTTCCTCTTAGCACAGCTTTCATTGTGTCCCATAAGTTTGGGTATGTTGTACCTTCATTTTCATTGAATTCTGAAAGTCTTTACTTTCTTTATTTCTTCCTCGACCAAGTTATCATTGTGTAGAGAGCATTTTTCAGCTTCCGTATGTATGTGGGCTTCCTGTCATTTTTGTTGCTGTTGAAGACCAGCCTCAATCCATGGTGATCTGATAGGATCCATGGGATTTTTTCAGTCTTCTATCTGTTGAGGCCTGTTCTGTGACCGATTACATGGTCAGTGCTGGAGATGGTACCATGATGTGCTAAGAAGAAGGTATATTCTTTTGTTTTAGGATGAAGTGTTCTATAGATATCTGTTAAATCCATTTGGTTCATAACTTCTGTTAGTTTCTCTGTGTCTCTGTTTAGTTTCTGCTTCCATAATCTGCTCATCAATAAGAATGTGATGTTGAAGTCTCCCCCTATTATTGTGTGAGGTGCAATGTGTGCTTTGTGCTTTAGTAAAGTTTCTTTTATTAATGGGGTGCCCTTGCATTTGGAGCATAAATGTTCAGAATTGAGAGTTCATCTTGATAGATTTTTTTTTCGTTTGATGAATACGAAGTATCCTTCCTTATTGTTTTTGGTAACTTTTGTTTTGAAAGTCAATTTTATTCAATATTAAAATGGCTATTCCAGCTTATTTCTTGGAACCATTTGCTTGGAAAATTTTTTCCAGCTTTTTACTCTGAGATAGTGTGTCTGTCTTTGTCACTGAGGTGCGTTTACTGCATGCACCAAAATGCTGGGTCCTGTTTAACAAATCCAGTCACTTAGTTTTAAACGGAGATTAATTCCAAATGTTAAAAACCTAAACTTTTAGAAGATAACATTAACTAATATGCATTTACTTTGCTGTTTTGCGCAGTTGGTGGTTAATGTAGCTCAGTTATATATTATTTGACCTGTGTAAGGTCCTGCATTCAGAACCTGACTAGTGTTTCTCCCAAAAATATATACAATTATCATTATATTCAATATTATATATCTATAAGAATAAAAAACATCATGGGGAATTTTATATGTGTAATTAAAAGATTTTGTATAAATTAAGAAGGAATTAATCAAATTCTGAAGAATTTATACTTTGTTCAAAGAATAAACACTGTTAGTAACAGAGAAAATAATTAATTGATTATTCATTCTAATAGAAGAAATTGAAAAAATCCAATAACCTCAAAAATCAGCTTTTTTACTAATCAGGAAAGTTTAAATCAGTAACTCATTTTTTAGAATATGATTTATGTCACAGAATGGCAGAATTTCCAACACCTGGAAATAAGCTGGAAGAAGGCCCAGAGCATTGGGAACATGTCCGTACAGGGACATGTTGGGACTGTCACTTCTGTCAAGTTTGCTCTTATTAACTAAAGTCGTGAGCATGTATGTGTCGTGAGCACAGTATGCAAAGACAGCATTGATCATAGAGACTTACGCAAATATCAGTGACTAAAAAGGGCAAATTAATGATTGTCTTATAATATATTATTTGTTGAATATTATTATCAGCAATGAAAGCATAAATTGGGCGAGAGGGAACAGACATTGAGAGAACAAGGAGGAAGGAGAGAAAATGGAGTCCAAGGATTACAATACCTATAGCCAAGCTGCAGCCCAGCAGGGCTACAGTGCTTATGCCACCCAGCCAACTCAAGGATATGCACAGACCACCCAGGCATATGGGCAACAAAGCTATGGAACCTATGGACAGCCTATTGATGTCAGCTATACCAAGGCTCAGGGTACTGCCACAAGGGCAGAGTGCATATGCAACCTTGGACAGCTTCCCACTGGTTATATCAGGCCAACTGTCCCCCATGCATACAGCCAGCCTGTCCAAGGATATGGCACTGGTACTTATAACACCACCACTGCTACAGTCACCACAGCGCAGGCCTCTTACACAGCTCAGTCTGCGTATGGCCCACCGCCTGCCTATCCAGCCTATGGCCAGCAGCCACCTCACCTACAAAACCACAGGATGGTAATGAGCCTGCTGAGACCAGTTAACCTCAATCTAGCACAGGGCTTATAACCAATCCAGCCTAGGATATGAACAGGGTAACTACAGTTATCCCCTGGTACCTGTGAGCTACCCAATGCAGCCAGTCACTGCACCTCCATTTTATCCTCCAACCAGCTACTCTTCTTCACAGCCAACTAGTTATGATCAGAGCAGTTACTCTCAGCAGAACACTTATGGACAGCAAGCAGCTATGAACCACTGAGTAGCTATGGTCAACAAAGCAGCTATGGACAGCAGCCTCCCACTAGTTAACCCCTCAGACTAGATCCTACAGCCAGACTTCAGATCATTATAGCCAACAGAGCAGCAGCTACAGGCAGCAGAGTTCATTCTGACAGGACCACCACAGTAGCATGGGTGTTGATGTGCAGGAGTCTGGAGGATTTTCAGGACCAGGAGAGAACCAGAGCTTGAGTGGCCCTGATAACCAGGGCAAGGGAAAAGGGGGATTTGATCGTGGAGGCTTGAACAGAGGTGAGTGGGGAGGAGGACTTGGTGAAATGGGCATCTGGAGAGCAAAGTGGCTTTAGTAAGCCTGGTGGACCTATGGATGGAGGAGCAGATCTTGATGTAGGCCTTCCTGTATACCCAAGAAGACTCTACAACAGTACAGTTTATGTGCAAGCATTAAGTGACAATGTGCCTCTGGATGATCTGGCAGACAAGAGAGAACTGGACAACCCATGATCCATATCTACCTGGATAAGGAGACAGGAAAGCCTAAAGGTGATGCCACAGTGTCCTGTGAAGATCCACCAACTGTCAAGGCTGCCGTGGAATGGTTTGGTGAGAAAGATTTTCAAGGAAGCAAACTTAAAGTTTCTCTTGCCCGAAAGAAGACTCCAATGGACAGCATGTGGGGTAGCATGCCACCTCGTGAGGGCAGAGGGATGTCACCATCACTTTGAGGAGGTCCTGGAGGACCCATGGGTCACATGGGAAGCTGTAGAGGAGACACGGGAGGCTCCCCTCCAAGAGGACCCTGAGGTTCCCAAGGGAACCTCTCTAGAGGAGGAAATGTCCAGCGCCAAGCTGGAGACTGGCAGTATCCGAATCAGAGCTATGGAAACCAGAACTTTGCCTGGAGAACATAATGCAACTAGTGTAAGACTCCTAAGCCCCGAGGGCTTCCTTCCACCATTCTTTCCAGTTTCAACTGATTATCATGGCCGAGGTGGCCCTGGTGGCATGTGAGGAGGAAGATGTGGACTCATGGACCGTGGCAGTCCTGGAGGAATGTTCAGAGGTGGCAGAGGTAGAGACAGAGGAGGCTTCCGATGTGGCTGTGGCATGGACCAAGGTGACTGGAACAGATGGGAGGAAAAAGAGGCTAATGTGGAGGACCTGGGAAATGGATGAAGGTGAGCACAGTCAGGAAGGCAGAGACCTGCCCTACTAGAGACCTCCAGAGCTGCCTTGATGACCATATTTATTTTTTAAACTAAAAATGTTTTAAATTTATAATTCCATATTTATAATGCTCAGGGTATGACAGCAGTATGATTATTTCTTGCCTATACTTAAGTATTTTCACTATTTGTGAAGAAATATTAAAACATATTAAATACTAAAAAAAAAAAAAGGAAAAGGAAAAAGAAAAAATATATAAGTAAAATTCCAGTAATGTAAAATTCAGAAATAGCCAAGTATGTCTGCCTGTTTCTCCCCCCCCCCGCCCCCCCCCCCTCTCTCTCTTTGTGTGTGTGTGTGTGTGTGTGTGTGCGCGCGCGCGCGCGCGCACACGCTCATGGGAACCTGTCTCATACATGTGCGTACACACACACACACACACACACACACACACATTCCAGTTTATACATAGGTGATAAACAGAAAATTTTTAATGTTTTCTCCGAAGAGTGACTATTCAGAGAAGCAAGTGTATAGAGGACCCATCACTCGGCTGGCTTTGTTTTTCATTGTTGTTGTTGTTTATTTTTGAGCTAGATTATTACTGTGGGCAGACTGATCTAATCTCTGAAACTCAAGTGATCATCTTGACTCTGTCTCCACAGTGCTACAACTATAGGCACCCTGACAGGTGGAGCTTACACTCTTGACTGCTTCTATTCTTTTCACAGACAGAGTCATGTTCATATTACAACTATTCTTTACATTCTTATTTTTTTCTATTTAAAGTTATTACAAATTCAAGAAAAAATAAATTGTTCTAAACAAAAGAATCCTGTTACAGAAATGCTGAATTATTTCATATTTATTTCTAAAACATTTTTTTGTATCCAAAAAGACATTTCCCTTATTTTTACTATTTTGTTGAATTTGGTACAAGTGAGCATGATTTGTAATTGCTTTGACATTACTCTATGATGATGAACATTACTTTTATGATTGGATAGTAAGAGCGTCCCAGGAATTTTCTGTGGTTTATCAGTAACATGAGACATTTGTATGCTGTTACTGTAAGTAAACAGTTTAAGCAGACAGACTGGATGTGGAGTTTATCCAATTGCCCTTACTAAGTTTTTAGATTGCTGCCAAATTTAAATCAAGATTCAGCTGTTAATCTTTTAAACCTGAATAAGCAAGCCACATAGCTAGCAGAATTCCCAGTTTGAACTAGGATGAGGAAAGGCAAATCACAGTGTACCGTGTAATGTCTCTAGCCAACCTCGTCATGTATGGGGTTTTCAAGTTTTATCATGGAAATTTATATTAACACACAAAGAACAAACATTAAAATTCCTCTCTGTCGTTTTCCCAACCATTTTCAGGTCCTTACCACTTGCAGATACTTAGCACACACCTAGGCTGAGAGAGGGTAAATCACTGAGCCTTGAGAATTTTCACCAGTAATTAAATTCAGAACACTGTGTTCAGGCTTCTAGGCATTGCCAGTCTGCCACAAGTCTATGGTGTTGTTTGGTTTTTATGTCTTATTTTCAGCTGGAAGTTTTCAGTGTAGAAAGTCTGGAAAGTATTCAATACCAGAAATTCATTTTATGTTCTCACTCTTCTCGGCTTACACAGCTGCTTCCTCAGAGCATCAGATAATTAACTAAAATAGCTTCTATGGCTCCATATTTTGTCAGAAATTGATATATGTTTATAGCCCAAAGAAAAAGAAGTGTTTTGTTAGATGTTACTTAGCTACCTCGAGTTAGAAGACTCAAGACATACTAACAAATGAGGTTCTATAGTCTGGAAAAGTTTAACATATGAATTGTATTTTTTTTGAAAAAGGACATTTTTTGTTTGTTGCTGTGGTGGTTGTTTCCCTTTTCGAAGCAGAGTTTCTCTGTGTAGCTCTGGCTGTCTTGGAACTCACTGTGTAGACCAGGCTGGTTTTGAACTCACAGAGATTCACCTGCTTCTCCCTCCCAAGTACTAGGATTAAAGGTGTGCACTACCACCACCCAGCTAAGAAAGGACATTTTTGAGTTTAAGAAAATTGACTCTTAAAGAGACAGCAGGAACTTTCTGGAAAGATGATAGAAATGTCATAAATTTGTTTTATGTGGTAATTAAATGCATGAGTCAACAAAGTTCATTCAGTTGAATGCTTTAATTTGTATATTGTGTCATATGTCATGAGTAAGATATTTCATGAAATAGATTATGTGAATGTTATATCTAAAATAGACCTTCCTAAGGTAAGCCTTTCTTGATACAAACATAACTGCCTTTGTCATTTTATCTGGAATTACTTAGTGTGAATTTATGAAAGCAGTTTTTTAAAAGTCAAATGCATTTATAATAAAAACTCGTAGATGACTATTGGTGGTACTGATTTATAGAAACATTTTTCACATAGTTTTGATAATTTTGTTATAACTGTTCAAGTTAACTCTTTGTGGATTATTTTTCACCTTATATTGTGGTCCTCTAGCCTTTTGTAACAAGATATGCATTTTTTATAGATCACACGTGCATATAATGATTTAAAATAATCTTACCAGTGGCCATTTGAGAAATAGAATCTTGCCACTATCCTGGAGCCTTTGGTTTTCCCTCCTTTTTTTTTTTTTTTTGGTAGTTTGAATTTTCAGAGTCACTTTTTCCTTTCTAGTTTTATCATGAAAATGTCATTTCTGATGCACTTTCTCCTGAGAATAAACCTTGCATCTTGGATGGAAAATAAAACATGGGGTATGAAAAAGAAGATGAAATACCAAAATATTTTAGAACAGGATGTAATAAGGGGAGATTGAAACTCTATCCTGCAGGGAAATTTTTAACATAGGGAGTTAAATACACACTAGCTTCAGAAAGTCTCTTCAGCTGACCAGGTTCACTAGGCCCCTCACTCCCCAAGACTAGGCATTACAGAAGCTCTCACAGACAAGCCCAGAGCCTGGAAGAAGCAGAGACCAGCTGAGGCACCTGGAAAAGCTTCCCTCCAACCTGCTGAGCTGCCTGCGGTCTGTGTACTGTGCTCCAGGGTCCCTGCTTTGTGAGCTGTCCCTCATGCCCAAAGTGGGCTTCACTGATGCAACACTTCTGTCCTTAGTAAATGACCACTCACGCATACCCAAATATAACTCATTGGTTCACCAAGCTACATTTGGGTTATTGGTTGGGGGAAATGTAGGCTATTTTCTGAGGGCCAAAGGTATTTTTTAAGTTGTGAAGTAAAGGAATAGAGAAAGAAGGGGGTAATGAACGAGTTGGAATTCTAAGAGGTAGCAGACCAACTGTTGTTGCTGTGGAAACATCAAGGTTTGTGTCAATGTGGACAAAGAAAACATAGTCAGAAATATCATTTCTGGTTAGATGTAAAACACAGTAGTATAACAATGGAAGTAAAACACTTGGAAATGATAGCAAAACCATTAAAAGAACTAAAAAGGATTTGTTTTTGTTTTGTTTTAGTTGAAATTGGCAATAGCATGAAAGAGAGGACAGTAAACTCTACGTGAATATCTTCCCCTGGTTGGGATGCTGCTGTTGTCTTCTTCTGCATTATTTGGTAGCCCCACCGATGTGGGGGTAGAATGCTGTTGCATTCATTCAGACAAGTTCTATCACTGTACCCCAGATCTATGTGAGCATGGACTTGTGTTAGAGTTCCCCCATAGCCTAACACCTTCCAGTCTTCTCATAGTGAGTTAAAGATAGCAGGACTTTCCATGATTCAGAATCTGAAGGGAAATTATAGGACTGCAAACCTGTATATCTGTGTGTATAATTAGGATATTGTGTTGGGTTTCACTGCACACTTCTGCCATCTATTGATGGTGGAACAAAGAGTAATTTTTCTCTGTGTCTGTCTGTCTGTCTGTCTGTCTGTCTGTGTTTCCAGTTTAGGTTTTAAGGTCACTCCCTACACATTCTCATGCTAACTATGCTCCAGACACACTATTTGGTTTTCAATAGCTCAGACTTCTGTTTCTAAAACTCCCTTTGCGCTTCTTATGAGTGTTTCTGGTGAGGCTACTTCATGCTGGTCAGTGGGATGCCTGTGGCTGCTATAGCAGCATAGGTAGCAGTAGATCCCATTAGAAGCCAAGGTCCTCCTGGGAGACATATGCTAGCATGCATAGCTCTTGATGGTTGGTAGTTTAGGGGAAAGAAGCTTAATATGGTAGTATAGCAGTCCTAGTCCTCATTCAGACATAGCTTTTCACCCACCATCGTAGTCAGAAATTTTTGGTTGAGTTATTAAAAGAGTACTTTTAAGCATGTATTCTGGTACTTCATGATAAAACTGCCCCTGAGGAATTCTTAGGTCATCTATACAGACCCTTAATCTACCTTTATACTATGCTAAGCAGTTTTCCAAAGCAATTTCACCCATCTGTCTTCCTATTAGTATGTGAAGGCCCTGGCTCTTTTCCCCCTTAAAATATGAGTGTAAGATTTAAATTTTTGTCAATTTTGTGCTATTGTAAATACCTTGTATAGTTTTCAGGTAGAATTCTCTATTGAAAGGTTCAAGCACTTTTACATATTTTTTGGCCATTTGGGTTTTTGTTTTTATGGGATACCTATTTAAATTTTTGAGTTTTTTCCACCATTCTATAAGAATTCTCTCTCTCTCTCTCTCTCTCTCTCTCTCTCTTGCCCCCCCCCTCTCTCCATTTTTATTAACTTGAGTATTTCTTACTTACATTTCGATTGGTATTCCCCTTCCCAGTTTCCGGGCCAACATCCCCCTAACCCCTCCCCCTCCCCTTCTTTATGGGTGTTCCCCTCCCCATCCTCCCCCCATTACTGCCCTCCCCCCAACAATCACGTTCACTGGGGGCTCAGTCTTGGCAGGACCAAGGGCTTCCCCTTCCACTGGTGCTCTTACTAGGCAAAAGAATTTTCTCTTAAGTTTAGACGCCATTCTTAGTTTTTTCAAGTATCCTCAAAGTATCTACTTCTTCTACTCTTTGGCTTTCCTTTGGCTGTCTTTTGATGAAAGTTGTTATTTTCAGTGTGTCAAATTTATTGATCTCATCTTTTATACTAATAGTTTTCCCCTTATAAAATTTTATCCCACCTTCTATATTTTTGAGAATATAATTTTGCCTTTACTTTTAGTATCTGAATGGAATTAATTTCTCTTCCTAACATGAGACAGTTAATTTAGTTTTTTCTCTATCCAAATGATTACTGATAATCATTTTCATTGATTATTCTACTATAAAATAAAAGTTTATGAATATGTGTTACACTCTCTTTTAACTTTGTACGGTTCCTTTTTCTTTGTTTTCTAGCTGTTACAACTTTAGAAAAATTATTCCTAATATATTAATTTCCTATCTGATTACTCTGGTTTATTCTTAAAACAGTCCAACAAATGGTTAGTTATAATCATCATATTTTATTCTTTACGTCTAGGAAGTCCGTTTGGTTTTGTTTGTTTGTTTGATCTGCTGGGGACTTTTCATGGGTGTGCATGTGGGTATAGAAGCCAGAGATAGAAGTCAGGTGTCTCCTTTATTTGCTTCTCAACCTTATTCTGGAAAACAGCATCTTTGCCTCAACCTGAAATTCAATAATTCTGGTTGGCTCTCTGACCAGAGAGATACTTGGAATCTCTCTGTATCCCCAGAACTGGGGTTATAAATCAGTCTGGGCCACCATGCCTAGCTTTTTATGTGGGTGCTGGGACCTGAATCAGTTCCTCGTGTTTGTACAGAGATCCCTTTTTCCTATCAGTGATTTAACGAGAGTGGCTGGCCAGTGAGTGAGCTTTCGTTATCCTCCCTGTCTCACCTCCCTAGTTCTGGGAGGATAAGCACACACCACCAAACCTGACATGGTATGCTGGCTCTTGGGGATCCAGACGCAGGACCTTATGCTTCTGTGTCAGTCAGTTTTCTCTCCGAACCATCTCCCCAGCCACTAAAAATGATTTCTTACTCTTTTTAGATTTACTTATTTTATGTGTATGATGCATATAGTCTATGCATCATTTGCATGTCTGGTACCTCCAGATACCAAAGGAGGGAGTCACAGGAACTCGAGTTACAGATGGCTGTGAACTGCCCTGTAGATGCTGTAATCGAATGTGGGTCCTCTGGAAGAGCAGCCAGTGCTTTTAACTGCTGATCCATCTCTCCACCCCAATTCCTTATCTTTTCAAAGACAAATTATATTTATACACAGATTGTATAATAATTTTTATTTTTACTTTATACTATGTACTGTGTTGTGAATTTTACATAACAGACATAGGTTTACAGTTTGCTCAGCTCTTAGGGTAACACTGGTCTTAGTCAGGGTAACACTGGTCTTATGGGATAGCTCCGGAAGGAGCTCCTCCTCTTGCGCTCTCTGGGAGACTTGTGAAGGGTTGATGTTAGTTCTTTGACTGTTGGGTATATTCTGACAGTGAGGCCGCCTGGCACTGAGTTTTATTTGTTGAGAGGTGGTCAGTCGCTTCATCAGTATTCACACTGAGTTACATTTTCTGTTGAATCAGTGTTAGTAGTTTATGTGCTCCTGTGAATTGGGTTTCCTTATCTGTGTTATTTCATTCATTGACATGATTGATACTAATATTTCTTATAATCCTTTATGTTTCATAAACTGTCAATAGTCCCACTTTAATTTCTGATTGTGTGTGTGTGTGTGTGTGTGTGTGTGTGTGTGTGTGACTTGAGTCGTCTCCCCCATCCAACTTTTGATATCATTGATTTTTCTCTGCTATTTTTCTGTTCTTCACTTTGTTTATCTCCACTCTGATAGTATTCCCTTCAGCTCATTGGCCTAGGGGTTATTTACATCTCTCTTATGGTCCAAAATTAAGTTGTAATTTCATATTTTTCTTTTTAATATAACCATAAGTTACCCTCTGAACACAGTTTTTATTATGCTCCATAAGTCTTAATGCATTGTATTTCATATTTATTTTAAAGTATTCTCTAATTTGAGTTGTAATTTCTTTCACCCATTATTTGTTTAAGAGTATATAACTTAAAATCCAGTTGTTACCAAGTTTTCTGTATTTGTCTGCCTTTGATTTTCAGTTTCATTCTACTGTGTTCAGAAAAGAGGGTTTGCATAATTTCAGTATTTTGGATGTTATTGTTTTGTAGTTATTGTTTTGAATTTTTATAATTTACAAGTAAGTTATTGATTCATTACCTGAAAACCTCAAATTAAAAAGGAATAAATATATTCATTTGCTTAGTATTGCTTAGTGATTTCTGAAGTGATTTTTTTTAATTTATAGTAACATAAATTGTGAGTCACCACATGCAATTTGCATTTGTGGTTTTGTTTCTCTTTTGTGTTTTTATAATTTTATGCTGATTGAATTTGTTTTTTAACAATTTAATACATTAGATGGCTTATTCTGCTTGCATTCATACATATCTTCTTTTGTCACCTCTCTTCCCCTGGTCCATTTTTCAAATTCATTACCTTCTTGCTTTGTTTTGTAACCCTTTGGTTTTAACAATCTCTGCTACACTCATTTTAATCAGGACAGTCTGTGTGGCTGTGGGCTTTGAACTGTCCATTGGAGACTGGTGGACTTCCTTTCGGTAGCAGTTTTGGGAAAACTGAAAGCAGTTGTTCTCTGTCCTTCACACCCAACCTCCAGCATGCCAGAATCCATCAGTTGCTTGTAGTCAGCAGGTATGGTTAGGATACCATAAGTTCCTCCCCACCTGTGACTGACTGGCTTTTTGGCATCTACATCTTGTAAAGGTTGTTCAGACAACCACAGTCGCTGTGAGATCATTTTTGCAATGGCTGCATCATTGTCTAAACAAAGCGTTTCATATTTCTTCTCTTTATCTCCTGGCTCTTATATTCTTTCTGCTTTCTCTTCCATCGTGCTGCCTGAACTTTAGAGGAACAAATGCATGTTTAGGATTCAGTAACTATCTCTGAGCATCTTGAACAGACAAGAGTCTCTGCATTTATCACCGTTCACCACAAAGAGAAACTTCTCTTAGTGAGGATGAGAGTAGCATTCGTTTAATGTTTAAGTATAGACTGCAATATGGACATCAGTGTAGTACTTCTTCAAAATGCTAGAACCAGAACAACCAGGCGAGCCAACCATACCACTCTTGGACATCCACACTAAGGACTTGATATCCCGTTACAGAGGTTTTTGCTCATCCATGTTCATTGTGACTCTTCTCACAATAGCAAAGAAATGGACTCCATCAGTGGGTTTATGGATCATGAAATGCAATACAGATACTCAGTGGAATTTTAGTCAGCTGTAAAGAAAAAATAAATCATGAAATTTTCAGGTAAAGGAATTGAACTGGAAAAATTATGGTAACTGAGATAACCATGTCCAGAGAGACAAACTGCCTGTTCTTTCTCATACGTAGATCTTAACTTTAAATCCCAGTGTCATATGCTTGACTTGGAACACCTGTAGATGCCAGGAAACTAGGAAGTGTCCACTTTTCAGGAGATGGCTTAAGGGAGGGGAGCTAATAGAACATAGGTGGAACTAAAGTAAAGAAGGATATTACTGGCTGCCTGCTGGAGCAGCTACCCAGAAGATCCAATTGCCTGTCAGGGTCACCAAGTAGGGTGGCCTGACCAAGTCGGCAGCCATCAGGCCCAGATTCAACCTTTCACATTGGTCATTCCTAAAACACTTTCCATCTCCAAGCTGCTGGACTATAATGAGAAGCTGGTGCTACAGAAGCAGATCTGAAGCACACCATCACCACTGAAGATGGATTCCTGAAGCATAGCCATGATTGAAGCAGTCTCTGCAATAGTACAGAATTTATGGTGCTAAAGAGACCAGAGGCTTTGAGCCAGACCAGTGACTCATTACTGAGTAACATTGCAGTTTCCAGTGCCACTGTAATATGAACTTATGCTGCAGGGCTGTGGAGGACAGAGGTAAAGAGAGGCTGAACTATGTCAGTACCTGAGGCCTGAGCTACCACTCAGAGGCCATGGTGATCTATATGGCCTATACTACCACCTGAGGCCATGAGGATGGCTAAGAGCCATGATGCAGCGAGGCCCATGAAGATGTGAATAGCCTATGCTGCCACCAGAGTCCATGTTAAGGTACATGGGCCATGCTGCTACTTAGGCCCATGTTTGTTGACAGCCATGGCCTGTGTTACCACACCACGTGGGTGCCTGTGATCTGTGCTGCCACCTGAAGCCATGTTGATATCTGTGGTCTGAGCTGCCACTGGAGACTGTGTTAGTGTTCATGGCCATATTGTCACTGGAGTTCGTGGCATGTGCTGATGCCGGGGGCCAGGTTAATGCCCATCATCCTTGCCATCACCAGATACCTAGTGCTATCTGGTCCATGATCCATGTTCCTGCTGACAAAAAAGGACAAGGAAGCTTCTTTTGCAGTGATATCAATGTCTGCAGACTCATGTAAGACAGAGAGACATGGAAGGCTTCTATGACAATCTCAACCTCTATCCCGAATCCTCCTAAAAGTAACAACCTAGAAAAGAAGCCATGGAAGAGAAGTTCAAAAAGTTGAAGTAAAGATGCTAAAGTGTAGCTCTCCACAATAGATGGCTACTAGCAGGGGTGTATGTAGAGAAGGAATTTAAGGGACTGACCACCAAAAGTTTGACTATGCTCCAGTGACTATATGGACTAGACAAATTGGACTTGGTGTTTTGTTCTTGTTCTTTTTTCTTTATCTTTTGGGGGGCGGGAAAGGCACATGGTTGGGGTCAGGGGACACAGACCTGGGAGGACTGGGAAGTAAAGATGATTGGTGTGCATTATGTGAGATCCAGTCACACAAATAATCAATAGAAATATGTTAGAAAAAAGTAAGTTCAACTCTGTTGTGGAGAGAAGGTAATGCTAAGTGTGGCAAGATTCAAACATATCTAGATAGTGATGGGAGGGCAGGCAAGATAAAGAAAGGTTAAGGAAGGAGACTTCACCATAGTAAAGGGCATATGTGAAAGCCTGCTACTTTGTAAGCCCCTTTAACATAATAGAAGGTGACTTTCCTGTGTAGCTGCACAATGCTGGTTCTAGAAGCCACTGTTTATCAAACAAGAATCCCATTGCCATGCTGATGAGATGTTGGTCAGGGAAGGTCCCAGACACCCGAGAGAGCTTATATAAGCTATATAATAAGAAATAGAGAAAGCATGCTGGAACTGAGCTGGGCTTGTCCTCCCTACTGGCTCAGCTGTCGTTGTGCTAGAAGACACTCTACAGGCTGCTGGGCAAAAGAAGGCATTAGTGTTCTTCTCACGCCCAGCTATGAACCCTATGGAATACAGTGCCGTATGTAAGATGTGCCCACTCCTGGAACGGTTTGATAGGAGTAACTAGTGGCTTTCAGATTGGATGTGAAGCCAGAAGGAAATAAATGCCTGGTGCTCCTAAGTTGGCCTGGTTTGTGCTCTTCTTCTAATGCGATCACATTCCTTTGGAGGACCTCACTGCTTGATTTGAACAGTGTTCTGTCTGTTTTGGGATGTGATGGTGCTTGATTTTGGAAATGCTTCCTTTACTTTGTGTAGGTAATAAGACTACTACTATTTCTGGAGCCATTCTAAGTTCAAAGTCTAATTGTTTCTCATGAATAAGCAGATTTATTCTAAGGGCTCTGTGCTTCATGCTCCAGCTTCTCACCTGCTCCTGGAGTTTTGACTGCTGTTCTCTGTCTGGTAGCTTTAGTTTTTGTAAGCAAAGTGCAAAGATCTTTTATTCGTTTTTTTTTTTTTTCAGTTGTTTTCACCAGAAGTCTTGCCTTATGCCTTACTTAACCAGTTAGCCATTTTTGAATAGTGAAGTTCTAAAAGCATTTTAAAACTACATTTTAAAAATAAAATATTTATTGTAGTCAAAAACAATGTATAAATCCAGAATTTTATGACTTGGCTATTCTAAATAAATTAGTAATTTGTATAACTGTTTTATGTTTGATGTTGAGCCTTGTTTTACATGTTGGAAAGCAGTGTATGCCATTTTAAACTTAACAAATACAAGCTGAGGACTTGGTTTAATGGAGAAAGAGGCCTGCCTTGGCTGACAGTACATAGCTTCTTTTAGAAAATCTGTATTGAAATTAAAACTTTAGGCATAGAGTTCATGTTTTTAAAATGTGTGGGAATATGTATGTGATTTACATATAAAGTATGTACACATGGTGACAGCAGGGTTGGGAAGGTACTTCCAGAGACCCCAGGAGTATGTCAAGTGTTCTACTCTGTCATTCTCCTCCTCTGTGTTCTGTTGAAGGAGAGTCTCTCATTTAACCTGAAGCTAACCTGGAGGCCAGCAAGCCACCAGACGTCTTCCTGTCTCTATCTCTCCCCTCATTCCTACAGCACTGGGGTTATAGGCACATAGGACAGTGTGAGACTTTGAGGATTTGTGAGACTTCTGAGGATTTGAACTCAGATCCCGATCTTTGCACTGCAAATACTATGCCCCAAGATCTCCCCAGCCCTAGAGTTGCCTTCTAAACTAAATAAGCCTTACACACCCTCTTGGGTGACTGCTTATTTCTTCCTAGGAACAGAATATTGCTTTTCTACAAAATGTAGACATAAATCAAAACCATGCTTACCACTCATAGGCAGGTTAAACCTAAATGGTGTGATAAACAGTGCTAAGGGAAGTACGCAACAGTACTGTGGATAAGATGAGCTCTTCAACTAGTGGTAGTAACACATGGCTTTAATCCCAGAGTTGAGGAGGCAGAAGCAGGCAGATCTCTAAGTTTGAAGCCAGGCTGGTTTACAAAGTTTCAGCATAGCAAGTGCTGCTCAGAGAAACCCTATCTTGAAAAAAAAGGAAGGAAGGAAGGAAGGAAGGAAGGAAGGAAGGAAGGAAGGAAGGAAGGAAGGAAGGAAGGAAGGAAAATTGAACACGCCCCTAAAGTTCTAGTTTTGAATTTTATTCTATATTTACTGGGAGGGCACACATCCTGTGACTCACACATGGAGGCCAGAGGTCAACTTGGAGGACTCAGTTCTCTCCTACAGTGGTGTGTTGTGTTTGTAGGGCGTTTGGGTGGGAGGGCGGTTTGGGGATGAAACTCAGGCTGACAGGCTTGGCAACAGGTACTGTTACCCACCAAGCTGCCTTACTTAACAGCCCTGAAGTGCTACTTTTAGTCAAATATCTCAAGGGAAGAACTTAAATAACCTTTATATTCTTTAGAAGATTTTGTACATATCTGTGCAAAAGACCAATTTAAACATTTATCTCGAAAAAAGTTAATTTATAAAATACTTTTGTAAAATAATTTATAGAAAAATTTGAGTAAGACCACATTATTGTAACATTAATGGAAGAAGTATTATGAAAATAACCTTTGGGAGATGAGACCATGAATTATTTAATCTTTACATTTCTGGAAATGATATTGCTATTGAACAGAACAAATTACAGACCTTCTTTTCTCACTAATTACAATTAAAAACAAACAAATAAATATTAGCACATGGGACCCTTTGACCTTAACAGATGTGATGTGAGTGATTTCTTGTAACATGTGCTTGTTGATGTGTTTTCCCATCGCAGCCTTACAGTACTCCGTCATGCTACCTCTCCTACATTATTCTATTAGTGGCTCACCTTAGTGATTGATTCTTCATGCAGTAAGTAAACACTTACTGTTTTCAGCCACATTTATCTAAGTCTGGGTTCTCGGAAATAGTGACAGTAAGAACAAAACATGCTGGTACCTGTATGTGGAACTCGATGCCAGCTTTCTTCAATTCAACTGACTTCTTTTAAATTAGCAGATTTCTTGGCAGATATTAACTATTAACTAAAGCAAGTAGGAATCATTTTCTTTTTAATCACAAAGAATTTTCTGGTTAAAATAAGTCTCGGTAGGCCTTAGTTTCCTTCTCTGAAAAGTAATCATAGAATTACATATCAATCTATGGAGTTGTGACAGTTTACTACTCTAGTCAAGTAATAGTCATATGAATTAAAGGATCATAAAACATTTAAAAATATGAACTCTAATCTTTATAGATTGGAGGCAAAGTATGTTATTGTAGAAGTAGGGCACAAATTAAAATTTAAGTCATTCCTATTTTGTAACAGTATCAATGAACATTTTTTTTCAAGAATAATAAATATAACATTTTAGGGAAAAAGTCATACAGCATAAGCAAAACAAAATGCCATGAATGCAAAGACAACACTTGCTGCATACTTAACTGGCAAATAGACTGGTGAAAATATTTAAGGATTAGCAAAGGAAATTCATTAAAACATGAACAAAGCTACAAACAAGACAGTCAGACACCCAGTATCATTAACAACTGAGGTCCGTAAGCATGATGACCATATCACGGCTGTTTCTGCAGCAACTAAGTTTGAAAACATGAGATCCTGAGTGTTAGAAAGGCTTGGAAAAGGAACTCTCATGTGCTCTTGCTGTGTAAATTAGTAGACAACTGATACTGACCTGTACTAAAAGGACCCTTCTGACTCCTTCAGTGGTTATCCTGCCAGAGAAATGGAAAGCTGAGAAAGGCCTGCAGAAGCTGACCGTGCTGACTGGAAACCTGCAGCGTGCCTGCTTCCCTGTGGGACGCACATTTCTACAGCTCCTATTTGAGACGAGATGGTTATCTCTTTATTAGGTTCAAGAGAACCCAAGTTATTTGAAAATGAAAGTAGGATTCTTCTCCCTTTGTCCTTACTCAACTAAGCTCTTCACTTGAAAGAAGAGGTTAGAGGCATTTCCTCTCAGAATTCAGGGAAAGTCGGGCAGACTCGAGGCAGTCACTGCTCCTCTCTGAGCTGCAATTTGCTTTGTTTTAATCTATATATTATGAGAAGTTAAATTGAATCAGAAGATTGAATACTAGAAGTATTTGATGTTGTGCTTGAAATTATTTTTTTAGCAAAAACACTCAGATGACTAAAACCATTTTAAAGCTTTTTTTGATGTTCAGATTTTTCCTTACGTGGCTTTTCTCCTGATTCAGTCTTGAAATAAATCCTAGTATTCCCTTCATTTAGAAATGATACCTCGATTTTATGGCTTAGAAAACTGATAAAATATTTCAAATGTATTTATTTTAGTTTTAAAAATGTTACCATCAAGCATTAAAAGTACACATGCATGGGGAACTTTATCTCATACTTGGATCTAGGTGAATGTAATAGGAAAGGGGTGGTAGAAAGATAAATTCGGAGATGTTAATAGGCAAGCCCCCATTGGAGTATTTTTTTCATTTTTCTAAGCATTATTCTGCTACCAGTGAAGTCTCATTATTTCTAAGTGTCCTAATCAATAAGGTCATGAAAGATTGATTTCAGGAGCTGTCACTGTGTTTATGAGAAGACACATAGAGTCATTTATAGGAGCTGTAATTCTGTTAACTAGCAAGTCAGAAATCAGCAAGCCCTGCTTACATGTCTTTGAGTAGTGAGGAGGATCTCACTACTGACTCACTCTTGCCTTACGCTGACAGAGGAGGATACTAATGCTGCTAATTGAATTTTCCTAAAGAGAACAAAGACATACCATGATATGGAAGAGGACAGAGGAGCAACTCCATACAAGTCTAATATGTTTAAGTTGGCTGCATTGATTTTCCTCTACTAATGGACTAGGATTGAAAATGAATTGTCCTTAAGAATTACAACACCTCCTTTATACTCAAAAATTATAAGATTCTGAATATAAATTATTTCAAATACTAAATAACTGTGTATTTAATTTTTAAAAATTGAACATGATAGTTTCTGTCTATTAAAATAAAGTATTATAGAAAATAGGTAACATAAAAAATTTTCTTCCTTATAAATATGAATGAAAGGAGCACATGATATTCATTCATGTTAGGAGACTGTCAGGATTTGCCTCGTCTCTGCCTTGAGGACATTTAGGTTCACAAGACCTTATTAAAGAAGAATGATCTGTACTATTATACTACATTTAATATATTCATCATTTAAAACTATATACTACATAAGTATATAAATGAAATGAATAAAATTCTTCTCACTTTTGTCTCCTAGCCTTCTCATATCAGAAATGTTGGCTCTTTGGAATGTATTCTTCTACTTATGTTTATTTATATACATTATATATATAAATATATATGTATATATGCATATTTTATTCATTATAATATAGTGGGTTTTTTTACAAATTAGTATATGAAAATGTTATTCTATACAATTGGTGATCTATTTAATGTTTTTCATTTTTTTACTGGATTTTTTTTTTTTACTTTTGTTTCAAATGTTATCCCCTTTCCCAATTTTCCCTCTGGATTCTCCCTATCCTTTCCCCCTTTCCCCTGCCTCTATGAGAATGTTCCCCACCTACCACCCACCCACTCTTTCCCATCTCCCTGCCCTGGCATTCCCCTTCATGGGGACATTGAGCCTTCACAGGGCCAAGGGCCTCTCTTCTCATTGATGCCTGATAAGGCCATCCACTGCTACATATGTGACTAGAGCCATGAGTCTCGCCATGTGTGCTCTTTGGTTGATGGTTTAGGCTCTGGGAGCTCTGGGGGTGGGGGCTGGATGGTTGATATTGTTCTTCCTATAGGGTTGAAAACCCCTTCAGCTCCTTCATCCTTTTCTAACTCCTCCATTGGTGGCCCCATTTTTAGGCTAAGGGTTGGTTGAGAGTATCTGACTTTGTATTTCTCTGGCTCTGGTAGAGCCTCTTAGGAGACAGCTATATCAGGCTCCTGTCAGCATGCACTTTTTGGCATCTACAATATTGTCTGTTTGGTGACAGTATATGGAATGGATCCCTGGGTAGGGCCATCTCTGGATGACCTTTCCCTCATTCTCTACTCCACACTTTATCTCTGTATTTCCTCCTGTGAATATGTCATTCTGCCTTCTAAGAAGGACTGAAGTATCCACTCCTTAGTCTTCCAACATTTTGAGCTTCATGTGGTCTGTGGATTGTATCTTGGGTAATACAAGCTTTTGGGCTAATATCCACTTATCCGTAAGTGCATGCCATGTGTGTTCTTTTGTGATTGGATTACCTTACTCAGGATGATATTTTCTAGTTCCATCAATTTTCCTATGAATTTAATGATATCAGCTGTTTCATGAAATAACTGAGTTTTAATAGCTGAGTAGTACTCCATTGTGTAAATGTACCACATTTTCTGTATCCATTCCTCTGTTGAAGGGCATCTGGGTTCTTTCCAGCTTTGGGCTATTAAAAATAAGGCTGCTATGAACATAGTGGAACATGTGTCTTTGTTGCATGTTGGAGCATCTTTTGGGTATATGCCCAAGAGAGGTATAGCTGGGTCCTCGGGTAGTGTAATGTCCAATTTTCTGAGGAACCTCCAGACTGATTTCCAGAGTGGTTGTATTAGCTTGCAATCCCACCAGGAAAGGAGGAGTGTTCCTCTTTCTCTACATCCTCACCAGCATCTGTTGTCATCTGAGTTTTTTATCTTAGTCATTCTGACTGGTGTGAGGTGGAATCTCAGAGTTTTTTGATTTGCATTTCCCTGATGACTAAGGATGTTGAACATTTCTTTAGGTGCTTCTCAGCCATTGGAGATTCCTCTGTTGAGAATTCTTTGTAATTTAGCTCTGTACCCCCATTGTTAATAGGGTGATTTGACTCTCTGGAGTCTAACTTCTTGAGTTCTGTGTATATTTTGGATATTAGCCCTCTATCGGATGTAGGGTTGGTAGTGATCTTTTCCCAATCTGTTGGTTGCTGTTTTGTCCTATTGACAGTGTCCTTTGACTTACAGAAGCTTTTCAGTTTTATGAGGTCCCATTTATCCATTCTTGATTCAGAGCATATACCATTGGTGTTCTGTTCAGGAAATTTTCCCTTGTGCCAATGTGTTCAACACAAAAATACTCTTGTTTTTCGATCAAAACAAGGTGAATAAATATATGCACAAATGTTTTAAGTTAAAACGTTTGAGGAATTTGTCTACCATTTATCATGACATCCTTGTTTGGCTTTCAAGCTCACCCAAGCAACTGCTGATAGTAATTATATTGGCTAAGAAAGGTACTATTTATAAACATTCCTAGAGAATAATTTGGCTTTTTGTCCTTATTTCAAAATTTCATTAAATTTTTGATCTGTAATTATACTATTGAATCAGAACAGTAAGAACTGCATGGTACTGGCATAAAATCAAACTTGAACAACAATGTAATAGAAAAAAAGATGCAGAAAGAAACTTACACAACTGGAGATCTAACTTTCAGCAAAGAAGTTAAAAGCACATAATAAAGGGGGGGTGTGTTTAACAAATGAATGCACAAGTGGGAAAACTGAATATCCACATACAGAAAAGTACAATGTGATCCATATCCCTCATATTGCAGAAAAATAATTCAGAAGTTTGAAGTCCCTGGAAGAAACTCAGGTAACAATCCTCTTTGTGTCAAGCAGAGGCAAGGACTTCTGCAAAGGAATCTGTAGTGCAGGATCCCAGAACTCACGAATGGGCTGAGGAAATGAAGACACTCCTACAAACCAAGTGAAAGCAGCAGCAATGAGTGAGACTACAGAATGGGGGCTCTCTATAATTATACAACAAACAGAATATTACTATTTATAATATAAAGGATAATAAAACTTAAACACCAAAAATCCAATTAATAAAAGAGTTTCCAAAAGAAAATCACAAAAATAGCGAAAAAGTACTTGATAAGGGGTTCCCCATCCTTAGCCATCAGGTTAAATGCCAATTTCAACTGCTCTTAGACCCTATCTTACCCTTGTTAGAATAGTTATCAAAAAAAATGCTGGGGTTGGGGATTTAGCTCAGTGGTACAGCGCTTGCCTAGGAAGCGCAAGGCCCTGGGTTCGGTCCCCAGCTCTGAAAAAAAGAACCAAAAAAAAAAAAAATGCTGAGGACTAGAGAAAGGAGTATATACCCTCTGTCAGAGAACCCAATTTTGGTTCCCAAGTAAAACACCAGGAGAATCACAACTGTAACTTTAGCTCCAGAAATCTGCCAGTACCTGCACTCACGCACATACTGGCACGGCATTCAGTTTAATAAATACTAATGAAATTAATCAAAACAGTGCTGGTGAGAATGTAGAAAAAAAGGAATCCTCATATACTGCTGATTCGAATGCCACCCTCTGAAGCCATGAGAGTCAGTGTGGGGCTCTTCATATAATTAAAGACAGAACTATTACATGACTTAGTAATCTCATCCCTGAGTATATACCTGAAGGGTTCTATATCGAAACACCACAGAAATACTTGCACACCCACAATTATACTACAATATTTCTAACAGCTAGAAAACAGAACCAGCTTAGCCACAAACAGATGGATAAAGAAAAATGTGATACACATGCACAACTGAATTTAATTCAGCAATAAGGAAAATTTAAATCATAAATATTCTGGGAAAATGAATGTAACTGGAGAATATTAGACTCAACAATACAAACAATGTACATTTCCTCTTATTTAGACAGTTGATTTAAATTCATATAGATGTGTACATACAATAATATATATTTGTGTATGTGTGTGTGTGTGTGTGTGTGTGTGTGTGTGAGTGGTATAGATTCTGAAAACAGAAAGGGGACTGTGAAAAGGAAGGGAAAGAAAAGGGAGCAAGAAAAAAGAAGAATGGAGTACCTATGACAAAGCAAAGGAGGAAATGGCGACCAGGGACTGGGGAGAGAAAAAGAAAATATAACAGCATATATGTATAACAATGTCATAATGACATCTATTAGGTGCTATGTTAAAGTAACAAATTAAAAAACTCAAATTGTGGATGTTTCAGTCCTTCTTAGAAGGAGGAACAAAATACTCACAGGAGGAAGTACGGAGACAAAGTTGGAGCAGAGACTGAAGGAAAGGCCATCCAGAGACTGCCCCACCTGGGGATCGATCCCACATACTGTCACCAAACCCAGTCAGTAGTGGGGATGCCAAGAAGTACATGCTGACAGGAGCCTGATACAGTTGTCTGCTGGAAGGGGCTCCGCCAGAGCCTGACAGATATAGAAGCAGATGCTTGTAACCAACCACTGAGCATGGGGTCTCCAATGGAGGAGTTAGAGAAAGGACTGAAGGAACTGAGGGAGTTTTCAACCCCATAGGGAGAACAACATTCTCAACCAGCCAGACCACCTCCTTCCCAGTGTTCCCAGGGACTAAACCACCAACCAAAGAGTACACTTGGAGCAACCTATGGTTCCAGTTGCATATGTTAGCAGAGGATTACCTTATCTGGTAATGGGAGGGTAGTCAATGGCTAAGCTGTCTCTCCAGCCTCTGCTTTCTAGGTTTTTTGTTTTGTTTTGTTTTGTTTTGTTTTGTTTTTTCATAAAGCAAGCACTAAATCTATCTGAGTTTCGTTTCATGGATTCCTTTTCTTTGTTTTGTTGTTTTGTTTTTATGTTTCACTGATTTTATCCCTGAGTTTATTTTTTCCCATCTACTCTTTAGGGTGTATCATTAATATGAGATCTCCATTTTTATATGGAATTTAGTGCTCTGAATTCCCTCTTAGAACTGCCTTCCTGTTTCTCATAGGTTTGGGTATGTTGTGTTTTAATTTTATTCAATTCTAAAAGGTCTTACTTTCCTTCTTGGTTCCTTTCCTAACCCAGTTTTCAGTGGGGCGTTGTTCAGTTTCCATGACTTTTTTGCTGTTTCTGTTGGTGTTGGTATCCAGCCTTAATCCATCGTGGTCAAATAATATGCACGCTGTTACTTCAGTTTTCTTATATCTGTTGAGACTTGCCTTGTTCCCTAGTATGTGGTCCTCTTTGGAGAAAGTTCTATGAGTTGATGTGGAAAAGTATATTCTTTAATATTTGGGTAGAATGTTCTGTAGATGTCTGGTAGGTCTGTTTGATTTATGATACTATTTAACTACAACATTTCTCTCTTTGGTTTTTGTCTGGATGACCTATCTATTCATAAAAGAAGGGTATTGAAGTCACCCATTATCACCGTATGATTTTAGCTGTAATAGTATTTCTTTTATGAACTTGGGTGCCCTTGTGTTTGGTACCTAAATATATAGAATTGCAATATTCTTTTGGTAGTTTTTTCACCTAATGAGTATATTATCCTCTCTATCTCTTCTGATTAGTTTTGGCTTGAAGCTTATTTTATCAGATACTAAAATAGCTACACCTACTTGATTCTTAGGTCCATTGCTTAGAATATCTTTTACATCTTTTGACCCTTTGGGATGATATCTATGCTTGATGGTGTGGTATGTTTCTTGGATGACAAAGGTGGATCTTATTTTCTAATTTATTCTGTATTTGTCTCTTTATTTAGAATTGATATTATTAATAGTGAATTATTATTGAGCAATTTTTATTAATTATTGATAATTTGTTGTAGAGGTATGAGTCCCCCCCCCTTATTTGCTGTTTTTGGATATTTTTTTTTATTTCTTTGTCCTCCTAGGTGTAGTTAAGGGTAGTTAGCCTCTCAGACTGAGGTTGTATTGGTGGGTAGAAATTGCTTATGTTTGGAGTTTGTTTGTTTGCAGAATGTTTTCATTCTACATCAATTATAATTGATAGTTTTGCTGTCTATAGTAGTATGGCCTGGCACCTGTGGTTTCACAGAACTTGCATAAAATCCATTAAGACCCTTCTGTGTTTTAGTGTCTCTATTGAAAAGTCAGGGATTATTCTAATGACCCTGCCTTTATAGGTGACTTGATTTTTTTCCTTTATAGATTGTAATATTCTTTCTTTGTTCTGCACATTTAGTTGTTTGATTATTATGTGTTGTGGGAATTTCTGGTCCTATATATTTTGAATTCTGTACACTCCCTCTTACGCCTTGACAGGCATCTCTTTCTTTAGATTGTAGACATTTCTTTGTATGATTTTTTGTTGTTATTGTTGCTAAAAATATTTTCTGTGCCATTGACCTGGGTTTGTTTTGTTTTGTTTGTTTGTTTGTTTTCCCGGAGCTGAGGACCGAACCCAGGGCCTTGCGCTTGCTAGGCAAGTGCTCTACCACTGAGCTAAATCCTCAACCTCGACCTGGGTTTTTCTCCTTCTTCTATACCCATTATTCATAGGCTTGATCTTTTTATAGTATCCCAGATTTTGTGTGTTTTGTACCTGGATTTTTGTAGATTTAACGTTCTAACTTGTCTGTAAGACTTGAAATTCTCTCTTCCATGTCTTTTAATCTGCTTGGAAGGCTTACCTGTGAGGTTTTTTTTGTTTGTTTGTTTGTTTTGGTTTTTTTTTTTTTTTTATATCCCAAGATTTTGATTTCTAGTTTTATTTTAGTTTGGGTTTTCTTTTTAGTGATTCTATTTCTTTTTGGGTTGTAATTTTATGTCTTGGAATTATTTTTCATTCAACTGTGTTTTTTAAGAGTTCATTAATGAATTTTTGTCATATCTTTTTAAGGTCCTTGAACATGTTCACAATTTCTCTTTTCAAGTTCTTGTCTGTTGCTTCAACTAAATTGCTTTTCTCAGACCCAATTGTACTAGAGTTGCTGGCTTCTAGAGGAGCCCTATTGTGTTGACTGTGCATGTTTTGTGCTTTGTACTGGGAACTAATCACCTAGACTTACGGTATGCGATGTGTTTCTTGGTGTAGATCTTCGTTGGGTGGGTGGGGGTTCTGTTTTTTGGTTGCTATTCCCTGTGGAATCTACCGAAATATGGTAGCTGTGGGGTCCCTAGTAGTTTAGCATGTTTATCACAAAGGAATGGAGATGGGTAGATGAAAAGGCTGTAAGAGAATGGGGAACAAGTTAAGGTGACCCTGAATTTGCACCAAAAGGCCAACTCTAGGAAACGGAGCTGAGATTGGAGGAGTTGTTCTTGCAGACAGCCTACAGCAAAATTGGAAATAAGTCTAAAGAACTTTGAAATGGAGGGCTGGAAGAATACTGCAGATCACTTACCTGAGTCTCAACCAAGTGTGTCCACTTGAGACCCTTGGTAGAACATGTCTCTGTGGGTCAGTGAGGGTAACAATAGCAACAAGAAAAACAGAGAAAGCCCTGTCTATTCACTGTAGTGCTTACTCCTAGTTTATTACCACAGTCCTCTGTCCTTCAGAATGACCCTGGGCCTTTTAAATTGTAAGTATGGGAATGGGTAACTCTATCCTTTTTATTGTTTAGTTCTAACCTTTGTGTGTGGTGAGATTCCACCTTGTGTCCTGAGCTGTCCTTGAATCCACAGCATTCTAAGACCTGAGATCACAGCCATAGACCACTATGCCTGGCTGTATTTGAAAATTTAGGCTAAAAATTGAAAAAGAAGTGTTAGATCACACAAACCAAATAAATAAAAGTCTCCACCAATAATGCTGATGTCTAACTAGGAAAATCATCCCCACATAAAAATTGCCATGACTGGTTTGTGTTCCTCCCCTGTTTTTGAGTCCTTGAGAGTCCTTTGGTCTCTGTCTCATTACAAGGTATTCTGGTGCAAGACATGTCACAGAGGCTCTGTAAACAACTTGTAGAAGATTGAGTGAATGGATGGGTGGCATTAGTTAACAAGATAATAGATTTTATATATCCATAAGTTTTTTTTAAAAGATCAGATGTGTTATTCTTTGAGGCAAGAATGAGAAATAGATCAAAATGTAGAATTTAATATAGTATGTATTACTATATTTTTTTTGTCCTGTGCATTTGGGGATTTAAGCTAAAGCCATCTAAGGTACAATTTCTACGTTTACTGTCAGGCTGATTTGGAAGAAAATGGAAAAATACAGTCTTAAGTGAATAAATTGGCACAATAAAGTACTTTGCTTATCTGAGAGTATTCTGGTATAATCAAAATTATTAGGTACAAAAAACAATCATCTGGGTATCTTGGCGAGTACAAAGGGCAAGAACGGAAGAAAGAGAAGAAAAGTTGAGAACAGATGTACATGAAAAACCATCATGTATATTTGAGCAAGACGTCAGATTCAGTCAGCCGTGACAACACACACCTCTACCTGGCTACCTTGTCTGAAGCAGGACACCTGTTTAAAGCTCAATGACAATCTGGGGGCGCATAGTAAGTTCCAGCTTAAAAAAAAAAGTTAGAATGTTCATGAATCTTTGGCAGTTGTGTTTGTTTGTATTGGTGTGTGTGTGTGTGTGTGTGTGTGTGTGTGTGTGTGTGTGTGTGTACACATGGATACATATGTCCATGTGTACTAGCAGGCCAGAAGTTGATATTAGGTCTCTTCTTCAGTTACTGTCACTCCCTGACCCCGGAGCTCTTTGATTCAGCTACACTGGCTGGTCAGTAGCTCCTGGACCCCCCTCCCTACACTGACCCAGCACTGGAATTAGAGATGCTCCACTCCACTTGCATGTGGCTCCTGCTGAATATCCAGTCAGGTCCTTGGGGTTGCACTGACTGCATTATTTCCCTCGCCCCATCTGTGGCAGATAAAGGAAACTAGAACATGTGATATGCTATTGATACTCTAAAAGAAACAGTCTGAACTCGTTTGTACTCATTAAGAGAACTTCATTTTTTTTCTTTGATTTTATAATGTCCTTTCTCAAGATAAGTATTTGGTATGAACATCTAACTTTCAATAAATTTGTTATCGTGTTGTCACGTGACATCCATCCCTCTACAGACCATTATTTTACATGCTTAGAAGTCAAAATACAAATATATTTATCTTTCACATAAAAATTCTTATAATCTCTAAATATAAAGATGTAGTATAGAGGTAATAAACATTTTAGAGTAATAGAAAAATGCAGTTAGCAATATGTTACCCTCAGAATTTTACCATGTTATTATGTATGATTTGCTTTAACCTTATAATAGTACTTAAAAAATAATGGATTTCGAATTGTAGGACAGTATCAGATGTTTAAGATAACTTACGGTCTTCAACAATTGTTCGTTTCATTAGAATTACAGAACTTTTCATGAAAGTTGTAAAGGGACTAGTAGTAACTATTCTATCCCATAAAGCTGAGGTAGAAGAAAGGATAATTAAATATTATGGAAAATAAGACACAAATACTACTCAGTGCTCTTTGACTTAAAATTATTAAAAATGCAGAATTTAAAGTGAATAAATGTTTAAAGTCTTAAGTTTAAAATTGCCATCTAAAGAAATATTTTCTGTTTTTATACTGACTTCTAGTCTTTTTATTTTTCAATTGACTTATTCTCTCTTGAACCAAGGGAAGGCGATGTCTTTAGTACGTATTTTTGAAGACTAATGACAACACTTATGACCTCCCAGAGCTGCTCCCCTGGAGAGCACTAATGGTTTATCTAGTGTCAAACAAGATCTTTGCTTTCTTGATTTTAGATAAATTTGCAGTGTGCTGCTTCACTCGTCATGATGTCGGCTGTTTACATTTCGGCAAAATGTTTGTCGTAACTTTCAAATACTGGGGAACTGTAGACAGACGGTGTTTATCATGTTGCAGAGACTGTCAGAAACAGTTGGCCTCAACATAACTGAGTCAAACCCACTGTTTATATTTTAATCTACAAACTGTCAAGCCTGCTCACTACAGTGACCAATTCCAGCATGATAAGATGAATAACATGCAGTTTTTATATAGATTGCTCTGAATTAGTCTTTCAAAACCATATTTTACAGTGGTGATTCCTAAAAGATGGGAAGAAGCCACTGCTGCAGCAGAAGTGTAGCTTACTCTCCAGAGTGCAGCGCGGGGCTCACATGTGCAGTCCTTTGTACTCAGTCTTTCCTGTCATCTCCAAGTTCATAAGGAAAAGCTTCTGGCGGGTAGATAGAAAGAAGAACTGGAGAAAGGCTCCTCACTGTGTGAACTCAGGGTCATGCCCAGTACTATAGCTTGTCAGAAGTTATCTGTCCATTTCTGTTGTTAACCCCATCATCTATTAAGTAGGAACAGGGGAAATGTGTGAAGACCTTTAATATTTTCATATATCTGTAAAATGTACATGTGTAAAAATGACCAATTTTACTGGTATTTTTCCTCCCTGAATATCTACATCATTTCCTTTTCCAAAATACTCAGTCCTCTGCACCAACCCCTACTTAACCCTTCAAAATCACCTCAGTAATCTCTGCCAAAGAGCGGCTTTCCCAGACCCTCCATTTGCCTTAACCTGCCCAGTTTGACCATAGCTGCATTGTGAATCATTTCTGCATGTTAGCAGTTGCTGATTATCATGTTTGTTTTCCCTACTAAAGTTTAAGTTCTTAAAAGGTAAAAACTACTTTATTTACACTTGTATCACTGGTTAAAAACAAAACCAGTGTTCTGCCTATAATAGGGTCAAATATTGAAATGCTTAATTTAGAACCTAATTCTCCTGTTAGATACTGCACCATTCACAGGCCCTTTCTCGATCTTTCCTTTTCTGTATCCTAAGGACCTCATCACATACTCTGCCTGTATCTTCCATCATTCTTCATTTCTTGGTAGAGGTGGTTCTTTTAGAGACCTCCTCTCCATTACATATTCCTGCCTGCTCTTTTCAATTTTGTATTCAAGATGCATTTCCTTCAGGAATTTTGTGATTGATTCCATCTTCAATGTCCTAGAGATGAGGAGTGAGCACTATAGGCCCTAGAGTACTTGCTAGAAGAGAATGGATGACTGATGAAGAAATTGATAAATGAAAAACCATCAAGAGCCTGACACTCTGAAGTCTGAACCATATGCTGAAGGAAAGAAGGAAGTGAGCGATGGGGAAATGTTTCAGCAGATTAATCAGCCCCCCCCCCCCGCCGCCATCCCTCCAATGATGATACAGCCTTCTGTGTGGTAAGAGAGCAGTGCTGGTAGCTGAGCCTGAGCTGCTTGTCTCAGTGCTTACCTAGGCATGTGACCTGGGACTGGAAACCCCTTCAGCCAATGTTTTCTATAAAGTAGTCATTTTGTGAACTCTTCAGCTTACTGATCTGGGACTCTCACAGTTAGGTGAGAATGGCAAAACTCTGTCTGTCTGTCTGTCTGTCTGTCTGTCTGTCTGTCTTCCAGACTATAATTAGGTGAGCAGCTTTGCTCAACTGTCTGTTCCCCATCATGGTGGTCTGTCTCTCCGCAGGCCCATAGTGTTCTAGCAGACAACTGTAACTGTGTTCCAACATAAGCCTTTCCTCCTTGTGAGTTGTTTCTGTTAAAAACTGTTACTAGAAGCACTTTCAGTTTATGTGTATGAAATAATGTGAAATTTAAATTAATTTCATGTTTGTACTTGTTTCCTATCTCTATGATAATTCATAATGAATACATAATTATTCTGAATTATTCAAAATCTGAAAAATCTGAATTCTGAAATTTTTCTGTCATTTAGGCATTTTAGACATGCGATGCTCAATGTGTCCATAATTAACATATCCTAATGATGACTTCCAGAGATACAACCATGAAAATATCCTCTCAAGTTCCTGTGGTACAAACTCAGAAGCCAAGTGTAGGGTCTAAAGATTCATAAAATTCTTTGTTTGGAAGACCACGGACAGAATCAGATACTCTATGTATCTAAGTATGACAGGAGCTGAATACATCCACCACCTGTACTTTTGACATCGATCCTCCCTGGCAATGAAGCTAGCATCTGATGCTTTAATTGTTTTCTCTTGTTTTGACCCTCCCTTTTTTTTTTTTCAAAAACATGCAGTGTCTGAAAAGTAAATAAAATGCCTAAGAGCCAAGAATTAGTTGCAGTTCAGGGGAGTCAGACAAGCCCCGAGTCACTGGGACAGAGAGTGTGTATATACACACAGTCAGTAAAGGCTTACAGTTCATGTGCTGCACTTTTTACTGTAGGAGGTTTGCTTATCTCCACAAAAAGCACAATAATCTTTATTATATTGTGGCCTGATTAGCAACCTAAAAACCACATTCAAGATACATTAGTAAAGGGGTCATTTTTCCCAAACAACTGTGAATGCTTGTGTGTCCTTCCATAAAACACTTTGATCTGACTTTCAGCAAGTGAAAACTACAGTATCATAAGCTGTCCAATAATAACGGCGTTGTCTCTGTCCTAGCTACTCTCCATCATGAATAATTCCCAAACCAGGTCACACACCTTCCTCACGCAGTACCATCGATGGCTCTTCACCTAGTTTAGGTAAAAGCTGAAATACTACAGTGACCTGGGAAACATGAGCAAGTCCACCTGTATCTCTGACCTCAGTCATCACTTAGCATTATCTTCCTCCCGCTGTACCTTTGGGATATGCACCCTACTAACATGTTAGCACCCTTTGTCATCAGGTTCTTTACTTCTCACTTCTAGACAGCTCTTCATTCAATAGCTGGATGACTTCTCTCTTGATCTGCAGGTCTTGACTCAAATGTGATCTTAGGAGGGTTTCTCACATTCCATTTAAAGTAACTTTTTAAAACAACCATCTACAGCAAGTAGAATAAAATTTGTAAAAAAAATAGAAATGTTTGTCCCTGCTTAGTAAATATTTTTGAGTCAATAAAATTAAATGCAAGGTTCTATGAGAGTTATTGTCTAGTCATTGACATCAGAGAAAACATTTAACTTACAGTAAGGCCAAGGTTTCTCAGATATACAAAGTAATAGACCGATTTTAAAGAGTGTTTCAAAACAGCCTTGCAAAGCCAAAGAAATGAGGGTACCTTAGTGATTTATAATATCTGGAGCATGGATGTGCTTGTTGTGAAAGATCACCAGGAAAAAAATGCTTCAACCGTGAATGCTGGTGTCCCAATACTCAGGAACCTGAAGTAGAAAGGTCATGAATTTAGGGCTAGCTTGGACAAGTGAAACCTTGTCTCAAAAAATGAAAATATACTTAATGACAATGAGGTACCCAGCCCCAAATTATATGTCTTCAGCATTACCTCCTGCACCCAAGGCTTAGGGAACATCATGGAAATGAGAGCTGAAAGAACGTCCAGGCTAGAAGACTAGGAAGTCTGCTGTAAGATCGGCCTTTCTAACTATGACGGGAAAGCTGCCACCATGAAACTTCAGCCTGGCTGCCTACGTAAGACCTGAACAATCCCAAGACAGGTTGTAACCCAGTGTGGATGGAGAAAGTCTCACCAGATGAGTTACAAAAACAAGTAAAGCCTCTGAGAAGGGGAGAATTAGTCTTCCCCAGGGATTAGCCCTCTGATTAGGTTATGCAGTAATAAATGGTAAGTCCTAGAAACATATGAGCAGTAACACTGAACAGCCTCTGCAGGCTGTATTCACATGTTTGTATATTTGTTTGTTTATATGTTTATGTAGCAACACTTTTTAGAAAAGAGGATAACATTAATTTGGGGGTTGTCAAATGAGGGGTAAGGAGGAGGCAGAAATGATGTAATTATATTTTAATTAAATTTTTTAAAGAAAAAACAAAGGCTAGCGAGATGACTTAGTTGATAACAGTGATTCCCATTAAAGTTGACAAGCTTAGTTCAGTCCCTAGGACCCACAAGGTAGAAGGAAAGGACTGACTCACATGAATGTGGCCTCTGACTGCCACATGCCTTTGTCAGTATTTCTTTTGTTCTAATGATTTGGGTTCAGTATCCTTAAGACATGAAAAAGTATACGCCAAATGACTTAGAACTTCTAATGAGCCAAGGAAATAATCCCAAATCAACTACTATGCAGGCAAATTTTGGTTTGTAGGTAAAACAAGAAGAAACATGTTTAGTATGCTCTGGTTAGTGAAAGCATCTGTTTAAAAACAAGAAAGGTGACCACTGCCTAAAGACAAAATGGCCAAAGACATGACCCAACACAGGGATGGAGACAGATGCTGAGGCATGATTGACAAGTCTGTTGATGACTTGGAGGTCCAGTCATCTCCTGGGTGACAGTTCAGGAACTGAGGAGAAGTACCCTGCAATTCCTAGCACAGTTGTACTGGAACCATGCTTTTGAACACATGATCTGCCTGATCTAAATAAAGCTGCATGGGACAACAGAGTAGACAGCAACTAGGTCTCTAGTGACACAGTCATTCCCAGCAGAACAGGCAGTGACAGTGTGTCCATGGGTATCTCAGAGCCTCAGACTGGAGGAATCCTGTCCAGCACACTGGGGAAAACACTGATGGGGATTTCCCAAAACAAACAATTTATGGTAAAAGCTAAGCAAAAGCCAAGGAAGGACTGACACCTACTGGGGACTGAGCAGAAACTCAATCTAAAAGGCAGCTTGTTTGAACTCCACTGGGACATTGCATACTGCAAATGCGGTTTTGCACCACTGAACAGAAGGTACAAACCATCTTTTCGATCAGCACAGTTTACTCCCTGAATTATCACAGAGAAGAAAGACATTCAAAAATCCACCTTAGTAAGGTAAAGCTACTGAGTGATGCATGTGTTTGTCTATTCTGCTTTTATTTAACTTTATATTTTTAGCACAAAAAGCAATCTTCCTCATGACCATGCATGAGTTGTTAGATTGGCCAGTTCCATTTTTGGATTATTGTACTTGTTTCCACATCTGTTCTGTTTTGTGCTGTGTACTGTCCCTGTCTGGTAGAGCCCCTAGACCTTTCCTGCCATCTCTACCTCATTCCCTGTCTTCTCCATCCCACTTCTCTTGTATTTCTTCACTGTACTTTCCATAGCTGTAATGGTCTTTGAACTCTGTGGTTCCTAACAATATCACAGCTTCCCTCTTCATCTCCTTTGTCCTCCTGGACATGTTCCACAGTTATCGATTACTGATCCTTATTTTGCCAATTTGCCTTTGCATTTCTTTCTTTCTTTCTCTCTTTCTTTCTCTCTTTCTTTCTCTCTTTCTTTCTCTCTCTCTCTTTCTTTCTTTCTTTCTTTCTTTCTTTTGTAACTAATGTCTTACTGTACTTACCGTACTTTGTTCTTTTTGCCCCCTAACCTTTTCAAAGTTGTATTTTGTTCTGAACTGCACCTCAAGTCCACTGGAGGGGCAGATAACACTTCTACCCTACTACAACTTGGTCCCCTTCTTAAACATTGAAATGAAACAAAGCTTGTTTAAAAAATGTTTCAAATAACAAAATTAACTCAGATGTGTACGTTATGATGCAGAAATACAAGAACAAAATAAAATTATGGCTGCATGATCCCTCTGAAAAATAGCAATTTCTTAATAACAGATTGCAATGGGAGTGAAGTAGATGACATCCTAGACAAAGAATACAAAGAAGGAGTGTAAAATGTTCAACAAATATAAAAGACTTATAAACTCCTAAATAGCTTCAAAGAGAACTTTTTTTAACTAGCAGAGGGAATAAAGGAAATCTACATTATAGAAGATTTCAGTAAAGAAATAGAAACACTTATAAAATGAGGCATAAAATTTAACTTTGCTAACTTTTTATATTCAGTGTTGACAGCTGTGCATAGCTTGGACTTGGCTGTTTAGGCCATGCTTAGAGATGAACAGAGCAGTTTCTTACGCTGTCTTTCAGTTGGATACTTTAATTTCAGTTAGAGGATCTCTTTTGAGAAAAAGTAGATGTTAAAACAGCCAGTATTTCACCAATGTTCATATCAATGGTACTTTATTGAAACTAAGTGCAAGAGATTGATTTGTTCATTTGATGACTTGTCACATCTTTACAACGGTGTAAATGCTACACAGATACCTTCTCTTTATTCTTGAAGTGTTTCAATGATAAAATTACCTTGAGTTCAAACTAAATTTACTGACTGTAAAAAGAAAAGCATAAAACAAAAAGAGATAAAAACATTGAAAAATAAATGAGACTAAAATTGTAGGGATGAGAAAGCTCACTGAGTCAAATAAAGAACATAGAGGAAAGCCTCTGAGTAGACAGAACCAAGTGGAAGCCAGAATTTCAGGAATGGAGGACAAAGATGAATTAGATCATTCATAAATCAACAAAATAAAATAATAAAAAATTGTACATTTGTATTTATCACAGTATGGTTTATAGCAGCTAAGAATTCGCATAGGTGTCTGTCAGCAGAAGAATGGATATAGAAAATGTGGTAATAGGCACAATGAAAATTTATTTCGGACAGAAAGAAGAATGAAATAGGGATACTATGAAAAAATTGATTTGACCAGAAATTATTATAGTTAGAAAATTAATTTAGACTCAGAAATAGAATTATCATATTCTCTATCACTCATGGATCCTAAACTTCCTTTAGACATGTAAAACTGTGTGTACATGAGATGAAAAGAGAAGTAAAAGTATCTAGAGGAAAGAATGGGTCTAAAAGGAGGACGGTATGAGAGATTCAGAAGAAATCTTTAAATCACCATTTTTACATATCTATGTATCTCTGTGAATTAATTTTCCTAGTGAAAGAATACCTTTGAATTGCTTTTAGTTTTTCAGTGTCTAAAGTTTATTTCTGCTTTCATTTAACATAAAACTCTAGATGATATTAGGCATTTTGAAGGATGGGGCAGAGTTCGTTTGTTATATACTTATATGAAAATGTTTTTATGACATGTACCCTGTATGTTGAAAATATGCTGATTTAGAAATAGCGTTTAATGGAGAATATACAAGCAGTGTGATGGTATAAACAAATTACACATTTTGTGGGTCTTTTGAAATTCCTCAAAATGTTATGTGATAGAAGGAAATACTAAACATACATTTTATGTTTTATTTTACCATGCTTTCTTTCTATCTTGGAAATGTGGTTAATTATCATTTACCACTCTTCTAGGTAGTGTGAACCTAGGAGAGTGGGGCATAAAATGAGGCAGACTAATGTCTCATTCAATAGCCAGCTTTATTCAGAGCACCAGACACTTCATACTCTGAGGGTTAAGAAGAGTCACCTGACTAAAGTGTACAATCACAAGGACTAGCCACACATAGCAAAACACAACAAAACATGTTTTCCTTAGAGATATGTAAACTAGTAACAAAATAATCTGAAGTCATTTCACTCCTAACCGCTGCACCTGGGAGTGGCATGAACGCACATTCTAAAAACAGCCCATGCTATGGAGGAGCAGAGATTACAAAACGTTTATCTTGTTTACCTGGCATTTTCTCACCAAAGTCTGAGAAATTACCTCACACAGCTTCATTCATGGACCATGTTCCAACAATCGCTGAAAGTAAAAAACAAAATTAATACCTACAAAAATGAAGAAAAAGTATGCAGAATGGGAAAAATAAAATTGTAGATACTTTGAAAACTAAAATCTATAAATAAAATTCATGGTATTGAAACTCAAGTGAATGCAGTGTAGTCTGAAAGTAGGGAATTAAAGAATATAGGCATAGGGCCGATGAGAATATCCAAACCTTAACAAAAGAATATGAAACAGCGCTGCAAGAGAAGGATGGGGCTCCAGAGACATTGAGTTTCGCCGGAAGAATGCAGGGAACAGCTGAGCCAGCATATTTGGCTTGTAACACCTGAGTATATTCTAGAACTGAAGAAAAGCATTATGTGAAGATTATAAACTAGCAAAGGAGAAATTAAGTTATACCAGAGATTCAGGGCGAAGTTCTTGTGAGCAATACAAATTGTTAAAAAAGAGCAGAAGGTTCAAAATGCCTAATATCATCTAGAGTTTTATGTTAAATGAAAGCAGAAATAAACTTTAGACACTGAAAAACTAAAAGCAATTCAAAGGTATTCTTTCACTAGGAAAATTAATTCACAGAGATACATAGATATGTAAAAATGGTGATTTTAAAGATTAAGAGTTTATATATTATTTAACTATCAATTGACTGTTTTAAAATTACTCTTTTTTTGTAAAATAACAGAGAAGAAAGATGCAGTATCTCATCTGCAGTCAAATAGGAGGGTGTGCACTTTGGAATGGAAATGGGCCTTTATGACAAAAGTGGGAAATAAGGAGTTAGCTGAGTTCTTCACTCCGTCCTTCAAAGTCACTAGTGAGGTGGCATGTGATACAGGAGGACTTTATTATGGCTGCTTCCTCGTGTATCCATCCATAGCGATGGGGCGTGTCAAGGACTCTGCCTGTATTGGTGGGGTGGTGTCAAGTAAACCACAGTAGCGGAGGTTAAGTAGCTTCACCTAGGTCACGTGAACTAAAGGAAGGAGTTTTGATGGCTGATTGTGCTTTTACTCTTTTTGAACTAAAGCACAGATGTGGAGCTACACCATCCCCTCCAGCACACATAACAAAAGCCTACAATAGCGTTCGTAAGGCAAGCACGTGGTTCTTTTTTGAAATTGGAAGTAGTGATTCCTGAACTCTTAGAACCTTCTGATTGTACTCCTGTTTCAACCTCATAAAATTAGGACATTTGTTCAACTGCCTTCCTGATACTATGCCAGCTCAGGGGGCTGGCATGAGGCTCACGCTCAGCAGTGGAACTGAATTAGTTGCACATGTGCTTTAGTTGCCTTTGGAATTTGGTCCTCGTGGTTGGTTATAGTGTGACATTTTCAGAAATGCACAACTTTAAAAAATTAGTTTGCTGGTTAAGCCTATCAGACTCCCATAAATGATAATTAGCCGTAGACTTTAAAGCTGGTAACTTAGTGTTTCTGGAACCACAGTAGGGCAGATGTGCTCACTGCCGCTCTGATCAAGAACAGCATGTCAGTCAGCTCATGGTCCTACAGCCACATATGCACTTCTGAGTCTGACTTTTCCTCATTTTATATAAATATGTATTTCTGACCTATTAATCAGGAGTATAGGTTGGGATGTGTCTGAATCCTTTTATAATATAATAAGTATTTTTTATAAAATATTTTTTCTAATTTTAGTTTTGCATATTAGAGTTTTGTTATGGTTAGTATGTATATTTTGGTAATAACATGCTACATTCATTTTTAAAAACCTGCTTCATGAGAGTTAATATATTTTGAATTTATAGAGGTTTAAAGAAAACCAAAGCTTATTTCAGTGAGTCCTGTTTTGTGTTGTTTGGAAAGAGGATCTAAAATCTAAGTAGAAGGGTTGAGTTCTGAGAAAGGGGTAGGAATGCTGCTCCTGGGCATAATGGCTAAGGGATGTGGAGTTCCTTTTGGGGTTCATGGATGTGTTGCAGAATTCTGTGAATAGACTAATTTTTCTTTGTCTGTCTGTCTGTCTGTCTGTTTCTAGAAAGTTGGCTTTTCATTCCTCAAGTGATCTTCTCTGCCTGGCTTAGAAACGTGGATGTACATGACTGTATCTGGTGTACTGTACACTTTAGGTGAATGAACAGGGGCTAGAGAGAGCTCAGAATAGACTTTCGCCTAGTGTGCACAAGGCCCTGGGTTCAATCCTGTGTATTAGAAAAGAAGAAAAATAAGTAAAAGTTTAAAAAATCTTAAATGAGTGAATTGTACAATTTTGAAATTGTATCCAAATAAAGATGTTACAGGGTCAGTAGGATGACTCAGTAAGGGTTTTTCCACCAAGCATGAGGACCTGGTTTCCATCCCTGGAACCAAGGTGGTGTAAGAAGGGCGAACTGATTCCTGAAGTTGTTCTCTGACTTCTGTATACACAAAGCCATGGTGTACACTACCCATCTCCACAGATAGATAAATGTAATAAGGACATTTTCAAAGGAGATGTCACAAGGGTGACAAAAACTGTCTAACAAAAATAGAACTTAATATGGGGGTGTAGTGGCAGTTGCTTTTGATTCTTGCATCTGAGAGACGGGCAGGCAAATTACTGTAAGTTCGAGGCCAGCTGTGGCTACGTAGCTAAGACATACTTCAAAGCCGGCTTTAGTTTATATAAAGGGTTTTTTCCATTTGAGAGTGAGTAACATTTTCAGCATCATTTATTGAGAAAGGTGTTATTTCTCCAGTAGATGTTTTTGAATCCATTTAAAAATCAGGTAGTTGAACTGTGTGGGCTTATTTCTGCCTCCTTTGTTGTAGTCCATTGATTGGCAGGTCTCTGTTGTGACAGGTCTCAGGGTATTCTGTTTTTGTCACGTTTGTTCTGTAGTAGAACTTGTAATACGTTATCATAGCACCTCTACTGTTGTTCTTTTCCCTCTGCATTGCTTATGTGCCTCCTAGGTCTTTTGTGCTTCCATATGAATTTTAGGGTTGGATTATATCTATTTCTGCAAAGAATGTCATTGGAATTTTGATGGAATTTTCATTATAAAAGTCTTTCCTTTCCTAGCTTAAATCTATTCCTAGATATTTTTAAATTATTGTGAATGAAATGTTTTTATTTCTTTTATTACAAAGAGTATCAATTCAAAGAGTTCCTAGTAGAGTTTTTACAGTTTCTTATGCACAGAATCATAGATGCAGATAGCAATAGTTTGACATCTTCTCTTCTCACTTACATCCTTTTGATTTCTTTATTTTGTCTTCATTGCTTTGAGATTTCAGAGCTGTTTTGAATATTGGAAGGTCAATCAGATGTTGTTGATATTTCTGTGCATTGGGTGCGCTCTGAGTTCCTTTCCCTTCAGAATACTATGGTTGGCCTGTAGCTGTCACGTAACCTTGCTGTAATGAGATCCCCCTTTCAGTCCTAGTTTCTTCATTGCTTTTATCGAATGCACATGTGTGCATGAGTGTGTGTGTGTGTGTGTGTGTGTGTGTGAGAGAGAGAGAGAGAGAGAGAGAGAGAGAGAGAGAGAGAGAGATTGAGAGAGAGAGATTAAGAGAGAGACTGACTCTCTTGGTGGCTTCCTTAGTTTGCATTCTTATATACCCTGGTGCTCACAGATGGTTACCACCCACAGTTGGTTGAGCCCTTCCACATCAGTCCTTAATTTAGAAAATGCCCCCCAGACTTGCCCATAGGCCAATTTATTAAAGTTTCCTCTTACCAAACGACTGTGGTTTGTGTCAAGTTTACAAAAACTACAATACAGACTCTTAATTCCAGAATAATCAATTGAAGGTAATATTGGCTGACTAAAAGCTCTATGGGCAACCAGTTTAATCAAGTTTGGGTACAGGAAGGAAGGAAAGCAAATCTATCAAACATTGATTTTAAAATAAGAACAAAGCATATTTTATAAATAAACTTGGGGTGCAGAATCATAATCTCATCCTTCAAATAATATAAAATTCAGGGTAAATTGGCATTAAAATAATCTCATAGTTTCCAAGTTGGTGCATAAGCACTAAAGGAGGTATATCTGTCATATGATTCAGAGGATAATCACAGGAGACAGAGAACCCTGTTGCCTCTTTTATGCCAACTCATATTAAAAATACTTGCAGAGGCCCTCTTTAATGTCTTGTAATTCCTTTTCAGTAGGATATTGGCTTCTGAGGTCTGTACTTAGGGCAGCAATGCTGCACTTGTCGTTTACTAGCTGTCACAATTCAGTTTTGGTGACTGGCGTGTGTTGATGTAGGTGATAGAGGGCTGCTAGAGCTAGGGCTGCCCTGTTGAAAGAAAAAAAAGTTCCCAATCCCTGTCTACAAACATCCACAGAGAATACTAGGACCTACGTTGAGATACCACAGGAATCCTTTCTTGTGAATTCAAATGACAGAGCAAAGTGATAACAGTTAATGTTGGAGGACATGGCAGCCAGCAGAGGATGTAAACCAGATGAAAATGTGCCTTTCCCATAAGAAGTACGTCTTCTGGGTCTTCTTTCCTCCCCTTCAAATTTCACTTCTCCTCTTCCGTTAGTTTTAGTGCACACCAGGCAGAGAGGAACTAAATAGGGCAGCCCTAGCTCTAGCAGCTCTACTCCCCTGCTGGAGTCACTGGAACACTTCAGGAAGGGCAGGAGCACGGGTTCTGCGTGACCGTGTGCTTTTTTTCTAAGCCTTAGCTATCATTCAGAAATATTTAAGCTTTGAAAGCTACCAGATGCCCCAGAAATGACCATGTCCTCAGAATGTACATTTTTGTTAAATATATTTCTGCCTACCTTTCTCTGCTCTGTTGAGTGGTGAAATATGGTCATCAGAGAGCAGTAGTTTAACATTGCCTCATGGTACACAGGCCATAGCATCTTGCTTGCTTGCTTATTTTTTGTTTGGTTGTTCGTTTGCTTGTTTTTAATACTAAGGCAATAGATTTCAAAAGCCAAACTGTTAGATTGAAATTTTCTATACAAACCTAAGTATCTCAAATAGATTATTTAAATGAATTTATATGAGGACATGAGTGAAATCAGACTTACTTCTGTAAGTCATACTTTGCTTTCTATGACAGATGAAATTCATCAATGGACTGCTGTTATGAAGAAGTAGAGTTGCTCCTGGGTACTTAGGAAGACTGAACATAATGTAGATGTCAGAGAAGGCAAGGCCCCTTCTAGGACATAATCCTGAAGCAGAGACTTAAGTGGGTGAAATAGGTGGAATCTTAGATGAAGTAGAGGTGTTTATTAGAGACCCACACTTTCATACAGTTTTAAAATGTCACAAGATCTCATAATATGTCTTTCAGGAACATTGACAGTCCATGATCATTTTCTAGTTAGAGTGGCACAAACTTATAATCAAGGAATTTGGGAGGCAGGTTGATCAGGAGTTCTAAGTTGACGACCTTTTCTGAATGAATGAATGAATGAATGAATGAATGAATGAATGCAATGGATGGACGGATGGACGGATAGGGTGGGTGGTTGTGTGGATAGGTGTGGAAAGATTGGTTGTATGAAAAATTAAAACTTAACTTTTTGAAGAAGAAGATGCTGAAAACATTTATGCAGATTAATTTGCTTAATCCTTTAGTGATCGCTTCACATGGAAATTAGCCTTATTATATGAGTCAGAACAATGAAAAATAAAGAGAAGTAACCATTTTGATGTTTTACGAGACTCGAGACTGTGGCAGATTTATCCCATAAACTGTATTATTATCTCCTATCCTTACACCTCCAAACACTGAACAAGACCCAATTCTTACCACAGGGTGATCTCAGTCCAGAGGATGTAATTGGTCCCTGCTCCAGCCCAAGTAGAAAGACTTAATTTGCAGTCTCCAGTGTCACAGAGTTGCCCCATCTAAATGTTCCTGTGCCTCATTCTCTCTTCTCCCATGCAGCACATTATTTCCGCAGCATCCTCAGATCCCCACCTCTCCATCCTTGCTAGAGCAGCATTGTGTGCCCCAGGACAGATAGAGGCACTGTTGCTCTTTGGCATCTTTACATTTCTGCATCATGCAATAGCTTTATTTATTTGTGTTGTGGATATATGAACTCACATCTGAATTAAAATAAAATTATTTCCAACTCAGATTGGGAAGACTTTTAAAGTATAACTTGGCCATCAAATTTATCTTTCAAATGAGCTTACAGTGGGAAAGCTATTTTATTTTTGCATATTACAAAGAATGATCTATCATGGTTCTTTCTTCTCCAGACTTGATGACACCTATGGAGTTTATTTGCCTTAAATGAGCAGATGTTTAGACATCTCATTCCCCTTAGTAAAGCTTTATCCTCACTCAACACAAATAGCGGCAAACCTCAGCTCTGAAGTAAGAATTCAATGGGGTAGTGCTGACTTTTCCACAAGCATTTGCTCATGCTCTCTTAGCAAAATCAAGAAGAAAGAACACATATCTTAGAAAGACCCATCTTACTATTCTTCACACAGGATCATATCATTGTCTGGAACATTTTAATGGGTAACAGGCTCAGTATTTATCCACGCTTCCTCCATGTGCAAAGTACAGGCTCTGCTGGGTACCTGGAGTCCTCCAAACCTCATTCTGCCACTTTTGTATCAAATAATCTCCTAAGTAACATTTTTGGGGTGGTTTTTCCTTCTCAGTTTCTCCCATATACCATTTTTAATGCAAAAGAAGAGGCCTAAACCAGAAAGCAGGTTTCAGATAATCATCCATGTTTTAAAAAAAAAAAAAAATTCTGACTTTGCTTATCACTAGCTACTTCCTTTCCTTTCCTCTAGACTAAATTAAACAGGCCCTATGCTTGCTAGCAGAATCATTTCTAATCTACTGTGCTTCATTTCCTTCTGTCCCATCACAGGGCTCTTGACACAGCTGCTCCCCCACCCAAAGAAAAGTAAAGAAACTCATGCATAAATAGCATCAGGCAGTATCTTGCTGAAGTATTAGAACCCACAAAAATGTGCTCAGATTCACTGGCCTCCAGGAAAGAGCGAAAACAGCTTGTTTTACAGAACTGTTGCAGAACAGTTGAAAACGGAATTACATAGAGCCCATCTTGACCCATCTGGGTCTCTTCTCGTTCTGGTACTACATTCCTTCTCAGCAAAGGCTGGTTTCTTTCCTGCTGTGTGCACCCATTTCCTGATAGTCTCAAGAACTATACCATCAGTTGAAAAACCTTACTCATGTTTCAGTTCCTTCAAATCTGGTTAGTTCTTTCATTTCCTTTTTTACTTACTTGTGATGGTCTAACACACAACTAACATTCTTTTATTCTGTGCGTCTGGATTATTTCAAGCATTTTTAAATGCAAAAAGATATTAATATAAGAGAGTTCAGGAACCCTCAAAAATTACCTAATCACCAAAAGATTATGTAGATACAATCTGGTCCTCCAGATTCTATCCTGGGAAAGAAAAAAGTCATCAGTAGAAAAACTAGGAAAATCCAAAGGCCCTGGTGAAGAGTTGATTATAGTACCCATGTTTTTTTCTCAGTTCCGATGAAGGTACCATTGTACGTAAGCAGCTTACACAGTGAAGCTAGACGGAGGCTGTAGAAACTCCCTCTTATCCTTGTAGCTTTTCTGTGAAGGTGAGTTATTGCAAAATGTTTCTTAAGGCTTTAATGGTACTAAAACTAAGGCTTTATAGATTTGGAATACTTAGTAATAAATGTGCAGAAAGTCAAACATACACTTGATTTCCCTACAGTGTTCTTGTTATAAATCTATCACATACTCAGAAGTCACATAAACCTAGATATTCCTGCCTTTTGTGTGTAAAATTGTGAGCAGTTAATTGATTTCTCCCAGCTAGTTTTCGTGGATGTATAACTGGGATATTCATCACTGCCTTCAGAGACTATCCTGAGGAGTCACCACAGGGCTGTCATGTAAACTGTCAACATCTTCCTCATAGCAGCCATCCAGAGTGCTACTTTGAGAAAAGTAAAATTTGGATATCTGTTTTTACTCTATCTTTATTTTTACTCCTGAAAATTATTCTCTTTCCTTGGTGATATCCAGGAATAAAAATAAACAAGACAGACTACAAATTAAGGTTGTCCAAGCTCTACAAGATAGTTAGCCTTCTATCTCTGGCCTTTCCTCCCTAGAATATCTTCCTCAGATAGGCCCAAGAACAAGATCTGCCTTACCTGGGACTCTGCCTGTTGTAGTTTACTCACATGTACTCTGCGATATATTTTCTAATGTGATTGCATGATGCAGTGGGATGGAGTGCCTTAGCAGGTCATGCTGAGGCATACCACCGCCCCCCTCCCCTGAGGTACCAGGCTAGTATAAAATGAAGTTTATTTGGGGGCATGAGAAAAGGGGTTGAGAAGGGAATAGAGGCAGAAAAAGAGAGGGGACAGAGAAGGACAGAGAGAGAGAGAGAGAGAGAGAGAGAGAGAGAGAGAGAGAGAGAGAGAGAGAGAGGAAGAAGAAGAAGGAGGAGGAGGAGGGGGAGAGGGGGGGGGGGGGGAGGAGGAGGAGGGGGGGGGAGAAGAAGAGGAGGAGGGAAGAGAAGAGAAGAGACAAAGAAGGCCTGGGACACTCCCAGAGACAGACAAGGGGTGGGGGAGGTAAGGACAGAGAGAATGCCACAAAGAGAGAAAGGAATCAGAAAGAAAGGAGAGCCAAACAGTCCTTTTATAGCAAGCCAGGCTTCTACTTGACTTTTGCTAGGTAACTGTTGAGTTGAGCCTAGAAGAAATGCTAACACTCTGGACTTGGCTTTTCCATGCACATGGATGTTTCTAAGCCTCAGTTTCCTCATTGTGATTTGATGGGCTTCTCTCTTCTCAAGAGAATTTCTGCTGTCAGAGTGCCAGAAATTAAACTGTGCTTTAATTAATTCAATTCAATAAATATTTATTGATCACCTACTTTTTGCTAGATCCAATTTAAACATAATCCCAGCTGTGAGAATTAAATAAATAAGAAGTATGTTCTAATTTATAATTTAATTAAATAAATAGAAAGATCATTAGAGATAAAAGTGTTGGAGAGAAATTGGGGTGCTATAGAATACTCTTCTCCATGGTTTCAAAGGGCAGTCCTGGGAGTCTGGCCCAGAAGAATTTAAGCTCTTGTCAATATGATTTCCTTGCCCAACACAAATTTTACCTTGGTCATGTGGCCCAAAATTACATTTGCTTCCTATTAAACCATTTAGAGATGGTTGAGATAGATGAAGTAAGAGAGAAACTGTTAGGATAAGACATCTTTTAGCATCCTGTAAATCACTCTGAAGTGTGAATGATGGGAGTATAAAAGAAGTTGTGGAAAGACCTTCTATAGATGCTTGGCTTCAGTTCTTTGTGGGTTTTGTTTGTGTACGTGTGCGTGTGTATCTCAGATAACCTAGGCTGATTTCGAGTTAAACTCAGTATGTCATCCAGGCTGGACCTAAGCTCCTGAAACTCTTGTCTCCACCTCCCATTGCTAGGTTACAGCATGTGCCACCATACCTAGAAATTTTTAAGCTATTGAGTATAACTTAGAAAATTGTCCATATTTACACCAGTTAAGTCCTAAAGAACTCACCAAAGTACTCATTTCCTCTTTGTCCAGGCCACTCTGTGTATATCCTTTCATTCCTCATGTATCATGTTGTAATTCATTTATTTCTTAAATGTGTCCCTCACTAGACAATGAATGCTAGGCCCAGCCTAGTGCCTGTTCCCTTTGGAGAACTTGAGAATAAGATAAAATGACTTTCCATAGTGGATGGCTGCAATGAACCCCATACTAGTTTTTTTACTCATCTTTTCACCCAACAGCTTTCAAAAGAAGAGAAAGCATGATCAAGCCTTGTTAGCCTCCTCTATCATGTCCCTCCATCTCACCCTGCTCCCTTCACCCTGAATCCAAAAGGGGTAGAAATGACCCAATCCAGCACCCAACAAGGAAGCTTTCTAAAGGAACCACATTCTAATTAGCATCACAAAGTAGGGGTTCCCTGGTCTTGACAAAGCTTCTCTAGCCTTTGGTCTCACTGTGTTACCTAAGCTTTCAAACTGCACTTCAGAGTTTCAATCTTGTTGGCACCACATTCCCACAAGTTTAGAATTTCAGTCTTGTGATTTCCTTGCCCCTAGAATCTTAGTCCTTTTGGTGTTCCTGCCTACAGCTAGAAATCTGAGCATAGGCGCTTACTCAGATTATAAGAATGTGGGGAAGCCAGCTAAACTGGTTAAAAGTTTTTAAGGGAAAAAAAATGGGAGAGAATATCAGCTCATATTGACAGCAAAAGGAGTAGTGAAGTAGGATGTAGAAGTGTGCAAAGCTTTCCCTGCAGAGAAGAACAGTCAGAAAAAGTTTCCTTTTCAGGATCTCTGTGTCTGTAAATTGGGCTGAGTTCCAAATTTTTGCACTTCTCAGAACTATTTCTAAATGGGTATTAAGGTGCCACAGATGCTCAGAACAAATGCCTAGCCTATTCTCCTAATGAACATGCAAACAGTTTACCCATCTGCCACCTCTCTCTCTAAAAAACTAGGAAGGCCTTCTTCCATGATCACAAAGAACATAATCACTGTGTGTAGAGAAGTCAAGTACAAAGGCAGGTCACCAGAGATGAACAGCTGCCTCTCCTTTGATTGGGAGAGCTAATAACAGTTACTCTACTTAGTAATTGGATGGATTCCCAGGCCATGTAATTCAGATTGAGGCTGTCATTTTTTCTGGCCTTTAACTAAGCTGGGTTATTAGAATGAAGCTACTAATCCTATTAGTCAGTTGTCAGCCCATGGTGGGAGAGAACAGGGGAAGGCAGAGTGATGTTACGTCAGAGGCAGAAAGAAGAACTGTGCATTTCATCCTTAGAGATATTTTTTCTTAATCAAATCATAATTATAAAACTCTTTTTAAAAAGCTCTTTATGAAAGTATTTTCCAACTTTCCATTCTAAATGCAGAGTTTTTGCAAAGGAGTTAAAGGGAGAATATGCACTTACCTTCTAGAACACAATGTTTTCAACTGAGGAGTAATCTTTACTCACAAAATCCGTTTTATACCTCCTGTGCTTGACTCTTGGTTGACAGATACTGGAGTATTTAAGCTTCTTATCTACACAGAGACACAAATATCTTTAAGTAAAATTCAAAATTATGACCGCAAAAATAGAATGAAATATATAGAGGATTTTGACTTTCCTTGAAGGGATCAGAAAGTCTCCCTGGAAGAAGTAACATTTCATAAGGGTCTTAGAGGACTGAAGGACAGCATGTGAGCGTTACAGGCTGAGCAGGCAGCAGTTCTGATAGAGAAGAGAATGGTGGCAGGCAGTGTTTGTGCAGTTACCTTCTGTGCATGCAGAGGGCAGGAGCAGGTATTAAGCAGTATTTGTGAGAGCGTCTTGTTTCTAGAGCAGTAAGATGCCAAAGTGTGAAGAGACCAAGTGCAAAGTGATAGACACAGGAAATTAATGTGACAGAATGTGGGGAGAGACAGAGGAAGGCCATCTACTGCTGTGCATCCATGTGGATTATTGTGTGAGGGTTAATTTTTCATTTATACACTTAATGGCACATTTCAATATTTGAATTAACTCATCACTGAGTTACCTTTTCCTGTTTTAGTCCCCATGAGGTAAAGGCGTATTCTCAAGCCAGGTGTGGTGCCTCATGCCTTTGATTCCAGGCAGAGACAGGTGGGTTCAAAGCCAGCATAGACTACACTGCAGACTCCAGGCCAGCTCAGTCCTCATGTATTATCAGACCTTGTCTCAGGAAACCAAAACTGCACCAATAAAATGATCTCAGATGCTGTAGGCTTGAGTCTGCTGTTGGTGGTCAGAGAGGGAAAGAGCTGGTCATTTTGGCTTTGTTAAGGAACTAAATCCATTGGGGGAGGGGGATGGCCATCCTGATGCTGACAGGCCTCAGTACTGATTTTATCTATCATGTTTCATAAGATGGTTTTGTCGTCTAAGACAATCTTTAGTTCAACCACTTATCCAACAAGTACTTGCCATTGCCCTCCTCCACTAGAATTAGAACTGAGAGATGAGTTCGTTGCCTGTACAGAGTTTACAAACTGTAGGAGAGAAGAGAGCAGAGGAAACACACAGAGTTGGTGGTGGATGTGGAAGAGAAGGTAGAAGTATGCTAAACTAAGTATCTAGCTGGCTGTGTCCAGAGATTGCTCATTGCAGATCTAATTCAGAAGTGAACATCACCTTGACTCCTGAAGAAATTGTTTTGTTTTTAATTTTGCACTTGACTTTTTTTTGCTTTATTTTCTTAAAATGATAAAATTTCTACTTTCAGTTATATTAGTTAAAAGAATGGCTTTGATTGGCCTTTATATTTTCAGAAATTGCTGATTCTTGTTCTGCTAAATGTCCATTAGAGTCAGTGGCTTAAGATCTTCAGGAGGTCACAGCCATGTTGGCATATCATAAAAGGCTTTGAGGTTTTTGGGGTTTTTTTTTCATAGTTGTATACATTAAACTGGTCTGCTTTTACTCAGTCCTTTCCCCTCCGTCTGCAGTGTTGACCCAGGCTCCTCCATCAAGCAAAAAACTATGAGAGTTTAAACTGAACGTGGGAACAGTAGGTATGGACAAAATGGGCAGCAGCTGAGAGCTATAGCAGAAGTAAGATTATCAGAACCTGCAGGCCAGAAGTCTGAGAGTGGAAGAAAAGAAAAAGAGTTTAAAGAATGATGTGTTAAAAATTGGATTTTTACCCTTAGTGCATTACTGTTCTTTATAGATGAATTTTGCTTATTTTTAATATTGTTACATATTTTAAAAGCATTGTATCTATAATTTGAGTATAATACAAAAGAGAATCTTTCTATGTAGTCCTGTGTCCTACACTGTATAGACCAGGCTAGCCTTGAAGTGATGGGATTAAAAATGTGCACCACCATGCCCAGCTGTGCTTACTTGCTGGATTTCACATGTCTCGTAGTGCCATAGACTTGGAACTAGTAATTATCACAGGTAACTATTTATACCAAATTAAATCCAAATATTCATACACGACTTTAGTTTATGAAGCTCTATAATACACAACTAATTTATGTTAGTGTTAATTATCGAGGAG